>NC_057802.1:183834369-184016588 GCF_018294505.1 Triticum aestivum | reverse complement strand
ATCTTAACACAAAGGAGGAATGCCGATTATGAAATAAACGAATAGCGAACAAGGGTTGGTAAAAAGATTATAATCTGCTTAATACGTCAAAATGCGCTATTACAGATAATGCCATAAACCTCAAGGCTATTTTACATGCCAGGAATTTGTAAACAAGGGGAAGCTGTGTACAGGGTCTAAAGAAAAGGTAGTCTTGAAGATCCCATGGACATCCTGCCGCACGTTTGCACCGCTTTCGCCTTGGTGAAAAAAATCCTTTGAGAGGAGCAGTCCACGGTCGTTTATACGAAACGGGCCCGGAAAGAGCTCTTGCACGATCTTAGAATAGCTACGTTTTAATGCACCTGTGGTATGAAAAAAAGGATCAAAGAAGAAAGGTTAAGGTCAAATAGGGTCGAGCCGCACTATAGACCTTGTCCGCATTGTGCCTCCGTCGTTGCCCAGGGTATTTTGAGTGCGTAATTATGCAAGCATGGTACATATGCCGCGGTTGTGTAGGCCGATCGACAGAGGGAAACTGCTCATCAAACTCTAGATCGACGGAGCTGTCATTCTGCAGAGTAGGCCTGACTCGCTTAACAGTGTCCGAGGCCTTGATGGCTGATGATTTATTCGGCTTAATGAGACCGCTCTGTACGTCAGCTGCAAGGGCCTCGGTGTGCTCCTCAGTACGGAGGGAGTGCTCCATGTTTCCATTGACTGTTATAATGCCGCGGGGTCCAGGCATTTTGAGCTTTAAGTAAACATAATACGGGGACTGCATTGAAGCGGGCGAAGGCAGTTCGTCCGAGTAGTGCGTGATAACCACTGCTGAAGGGGATGATGTCAAAGATCAATTTTTCGCTTCAGAAGTTGTCCGGTGAGCCGAAGACTACTTCCAATGTTAATGAAGCCATGCAATGGGCTTCAACGCCGGGTATCACTCCTTTAAAGGTGGTGTTACTAGGCTTGATTCTTGATGGGTCAATACCCATTTTATGAACAGTGTCTTGATAAATCAAGTTAAGACTGCTGCCGCCGTCCATAAGGACTCGAGTGAGATGGAATGCATCGATGCTTGGATCAAGGACCAGAGCTATCGAACCTCCATGGCGGATACTGGTCGGGTGGTCCCTGCGATCGAAGGTGATCAGACAAGCCGACCATGGGTTGAATTTAGGGGCGACAGGCTCTATGGCGTAGACGTCCCTTAGTGCGCGCTTGCGCTCCCTCTTGGGGATATGCGTGACATATATCATATTCATTGTTTTCACCTCACGGGGAAATTTCTTTTGTCCCCCTGTGTTCGGTGGGCGGGGTTCATCATCATCCTCGCTTGGCGGCCTTTTCCCCTTATGTTCGGTATTTCACTTACCGGCCTGTTTGAAGACCCAACAGTATCTAGTGGAATGATTGGCAGGCTTGTCCGGGGTGCCATGAATCTGGCAAGGCCGATGGAGTATTTTTTCCAAATTAGATGGACCATCTTTATTTCCTTTGAATAGCTTCTTCCGCTGACCGGATTTAGAGCCACTGAATCCGGCGTTAACCGCGGTGTCTTCAGTTTTTTCATTGTTGTTTCGACGCTTATGTTTGTTGAGTCGTGGCCTCCCGTTTCCATCTCTGGCTTTGGAGGTGCCAGGGTCGTTAGTACTGTTGCTTCTACGAGCCAACCAGCTGTCTTCTCCCGCGCAAAAGCGGGTCCTGAGTGCGGTAAGGGCTGCCATAGACTTCGGCTTTTCCTGACCGAGGTGTCGGGCGAGCCACTCGTCGTGGACGATATGTTTAAAGGCCGCGAGGGCTTGTGCGTCCGGACAGTCGATGATTTGGTTCTTTTTAATTAAGAACCTAGTCTAGAGTTTGCAGGCTGACTCTCCGGGTTGCTGGACTATGTGGCTAAGGTCATCGACATCCGGAGGCTCGACATAGGTACCTTGGAAATTGTCTCGAAAGGCATCCGCCAAATCTTCCCAGCTGCCAATGGTGTTCTCTAGGAGGCTATTTAACCAGTGCTGTGCTGGTCCTTTTAGCATAATGGGGTGTGCGGCACCTCTGTATCGGGCAACATCGCGACGGAGTTCGGATGACATCCGTGTTCGGTTCTCAGCCCGGGTGAGGTTGTGCTTATCGCGCCAGGCTTGATGGCCGTCGTCTCGCATTGGAGCATGCCCCCTTGATCCATAGATTGATCTGGCCTAACCGGCTCTATTGTCCAGGTCCTGGCGTAAGTCGTGGGTGTAGCCCGGAGCTGCTGCCTCCTTGCCTCGATGGCGAGGTGGTGCGGGCTGATGTTCGGCATAAGTAGCCGCTTTGTCTCGTCCACGTGGTGGTCGGTCTGGCTCATCAGCATGATTATGTCTTGACGGTATTGGCTCAAAGGCCTCCTCATCGAATTGTGGCAGTAGCCGACGCTTCGGATAACTCTTTGTTGGGCACTCGAGGCCATATTCCTCGGCAGCTAGGACCTGGGTCCATTTGTGTTGAGCATATCCTGTTCGGCTTGAAGCTGTTGCCGTTTCTTTTTTAGGCTTCTCGCGGTTGCGATTAGCTTCTGCTTAAAGTGTTCTTGCTTGAGAGGTTCCTTTGGCACGATGAAGTCTTTGTTGCTGAGGCTGGCATCCTCCTCGGAGATCAGTAGATAGTTACTATCCTCCAAATCCTCATTCCCGACCGGCTCGTCGGGGATAACTTGTCCCTCCTCCCAATCATCCTGCTCGGATGCAGGCTCGGCGGGGTCTTCGGGATCTTCAACATCGTTGTCGGATTTCGGGTTTCGGCAAAACCCTTGAGGTTCGAACACTGGGGTGCGCATGAAGATTTCCCCCTACCTAATCACGCCCTCAACCTCGCCACAATCTCAAGGCCTAGCTCGACGAACTCGCAACACGAGAGACACGAGATTTATACTGGTTTGGGCCACCGTTGTGGTGTAATACCCTACTCCAGTGTGGTGTGGTGGATTGCCTCTCGGGCTGAGGATGAATAGTACAAGTGGAAGAACAGCCTCCTGAGGTGAGGTGATCTTGTGCTTGGTGAGTGTGAGGATGATCTGAATCAGTTGCCTCCTACTATGGTGGCTAGTCCTATTTATAGAGGCCATGGTCCTCTCCCCAAATATTGAGCGGGAAGGGAGCCAAGAACGGCCAATTTGAAGGGGGGCAACTAGTACAAGCTATCCTGACTAAAGGTGGTCTTCGCCTGCCAAAGGCTTTGGTGGTGACACCATCTTGGGCTCCACGGTGACCTCCATCCGGCCATCTTGCTGGTTGGTCTCGTTGCACCGATATGGAAACCTTGGCCTGATGCCTCGGTACTCCTCGCATGTGCTTGCCTCGTTAGCACCAAAGTGGAAACAAGGACAATGTGCACGCTGGCGCCTGCCTGGCGCCCGCCTGGTCTTGGTCGTCATGGCTTACGTCATTGGAACCTTGCAGGCAGGCAAGTCTGGGGACCCCCATTCCTAGAACACCGACTGTAGCCCCCAGGCCCAAGGCGCGCTCGGACTTGGCTTCGAGGCGAAGCCAAAGGGCAAGTGCGGAGCACCGCGGGCCCCAACTGCCTGCAGCCTTGGTCGACGCGTGGAGATTGATCGGACGTGGGCGTCTCCGCTTCCCCATGCTGCCTCGGCAACTGCCCGACTTGACGAGTCCCTGCTGCATGCAGAGAAATATCATCATTACCTGTGATCGTGGGGATCGCCGGTTAGCCTTCTCCTGCTATAAATGAGGAGGGGGGCAGAGCCCCCGTCGCCCATCTCTTCCCATTCCGCTCGCTTCTACTCCCTTGCTCCATTGCCAGTGGTGACTCCATGGCGCAAATCCGAAGATTCTCGGCTGCAGAAAAGGGAAAAACTCCCCGCGATGAGCCCGGGCCTCTTCCGCCGAAGAAGAGGCCGGTCCACCATCATGACGTAGTCGTGAGGCAGGAGGTGACAAGGCCTTGGTACGGGCAGCCACCTCCTGGGTATCCGCAGCCCTTATATGCCCAAGCCGAGGGCTCAGGAGGAAGAGGCGGCGAGCGGCATCGCCCACGCCGCGGCCGTGGTCGCCGCGCAATGGTGGCGCACGCCGTCGCCCCAGGGGCCCACGTCGTAGACTCCTCGTGCGACCTCGTGCTGTGGGCGGCGATGCCTCCGCGCTCCTGGATCCGCTTCCCCCAGTTTTTCTCCGCCGAGATGCCGCCGAGGGGGCCCCTCGAGCTACGGCTACAGCACGCCGACTGCGACACCCCGGCGACCGGAGCGGAAGTGGAAGCTGTCTCCCCAGGCAAGATCTTCATGACCCGCGGCTGGGGCGAGGTCGCCCAGGTTTGCCGCACAGAAGGTGCCCTTGCGATCCACTTCAGGTACGACGGCGCCTCCACCATATACTTCAAGGTCTTCGACGCGGAAGGCCGTCGCTTGGAGTGCTGCCCCAGAGAGGGCCGCCTGAACGGTGCCGCGGTAGGAGCTGGGCCTGCCGCCCACCTCGCCAGCGACTCATCCAACAGCAGTGGCGCCGCTTAGGAGTCCAGCGATTCTCCTGAGCCCTACGAGACTCCGGAGATGAGCGACGACAGCTACGTGCCCCCGAGCTCTCGCGAGGCTCGGAGCAAGGCCGCAGCATCCGGCCGCCGCCGTCGCTGATCTGGATGGGGTTGGCGCCGGCCTCCCGTGGCCCACTGTTGATGATGGCGTCGGCTGTGCTGGCATGTGTAGATATGGCTCCTTGAGTTTCCTTTCTTTTGTTCCCTGCGAGGAATCGAAACGAACCCCGTGGGGGCGTGTAAAGAACCTGTAATGTCTTTTGTTGACATTATCCTTATTATGAAATTGTGCGAGCGCGTGTCCTACTATGGCCCAGTCTCCCCTTTCTATCCTCGCGACGGCTTGGTGCTCTATGCTGACAGGTCCCGGTCCCCAGGCAGGCTGCAGCCGTCGCTGGAATGCCAGGTCACGATGCCGCGGTCAAGGCCAGGAGGGGAGCGGCCCGAGGTCGAGTAAGAGCTCCTGAGACGCGATGCTCAGGAGGTCCCCTTTAGCGCGCAAGCGGCCACCGGGGGGTAAGAAAGGGAGGCGACGTTGTCGTGGTAGGGCTGCAACAAGTGAGAATCCCGTGTCGCGGCAATTAGTTGGTCCGAGCGCGAAACTTATCTTGGCAGTCTGGAGTCGTTTCCTTGCGTTGCACCAGACTTGTGCGTCGGCGGTCGTGGCGCAGCTAGGTTAGGCCCGTGCGTGCTTCCCCTTCCTCCCCACGCTCTCCTTCGTGCTCTACGTCCTTAGGTCCCGGCCCTTGATGACCCACAAGTATAGGGGATCTATCGTAGTCCTTTCGATAAGTAAGAGTGTCGAACCCAACGAGGAGCAGAAGGAAATGATAAGCGGTTTTCAGCAAGGTATTCTCTGCAAGCACTGAAATTATCGGTAACAGATAGTTTTGTGATAAGGTAATATGTAACGAGTAACAAGTAACAAGTGTAAACAAAGTGCAGCAAGGTGGCCCAATCCTTTTTGTAGCAAAGGACAAGCCTAGACAATTTCTTATATGAAGGAAAACGCTCCCGAGGACACATGGGAATTATTGTCAAGCTAGTTTTCATCATGTTCATATGATTCGCGTTCGGTACTTTGATAATTTGATATTGGGTGAACCGGTGCTTGGGTGCTGTCCTTACTTGGACAATCGTCCCACTTATGATTAAATCCTATTGCAAGCAACCGCAACTTCAAAAGAAGTATTAAGGTAAACCTAACCATAGCATGAAACAGATGGATCCAAATCAGCCCCTTACGAAGCAACGCATGAACTAGGGTTTAAGCTTCTGTCACTCTAGCAACCCATCATCTACTTATTACTTCCCAATGCCTTCCTCTAGGCCCAAACAATGGTGAATTTTCATGTAGTCGACGTTCACATGACACCACTAGAGGAGAGACAACATACATCTCATCAAAATATCGAACGAATACCAAATTCACATGACTACTAATAGCAAGACTTCTCCCATGTCCTCAGGAACAAACGTAACTACTAACAAAGCATATTCATTTTCATAATCAGAGGAGTATTGATATGCATAATGGATCTGAACATATGATCTTCCACCAAATAAACCAACTAGCATCAACTACAAGGAGTAATCAACACTACTAGCAACCTACAGGTACCAATCTCAGGCTATGAGACAAAGATTGGATACAAGAGATGAACTAGGGTTTGAGAGGAGATGGTGCTGGTGAAGATGTTGATGAAGATGGACCCCCTCCCGATGAGAGGATCGTTGGTGATGACGATGGCGATGACTTCCCCCTCCTGGAGGGAAGTTTTTGCCAGCAGAACAGCTCCGCCGGAGCCCTAGATTGGTTCCGCCAAGGTTTCGCCTCGTGGCGGCGGAATCTCATCCCGAAAGCTTGCTTATGATTTTTTCTCGGACGAAAGACTTCATATAGCATAAGATGGAGACCGGAGGCCAGCCAGGGGGCCCACGAGGCAGGGGGCGCGCCCGGGGGGGTAGGGCGCGCCCCCACCCTCGTGGCCAGGGTGTGGGCCCCCTGTGGTATTTTCTTTGCTCAGTATTTTTTATTATTTGCAAAAATAACTTCCGTGGAGTTTCAGGACTTTTGGAGTGGTGCAAAATAGGTCTCTAATATTTGCTCCTTTTCCAGCCCAGAATTCCAGCTGCCGGCATTCTCCCTCTTTATGTAAACCTTCTAAAATAAGAGAGAATAGGCACAAGTATTGTGACATAATGTGTAATAACAACCCATAATGCAATAAATATCGATATAAAAGCATGATGCAAAATGGACGTATTAGCCCTCGAGCGATTATATAATGATTTTTTACCGACCGAAAGAAGTATCGTGCAAGAAAACGGAGTCCGGAGAGCGCACGAGGTGCCCATGAGGCAGGGGGCGCGCCCAGGGGGGTAGGGCGTGCCTCCCACCCTCGTGGAAGCCTCGTGTCCTTCTCGGACTGCTTCTTAATTTTCTATTTTTCTAAATATTCCAAAACAGAGAAAAATTGCCATTAGAACAGTTTTGGAGTCGGTTTACTTACCGTACCACTTACCTATTCCTTTTCGGAGTCTGAAACATTCTGGAAAGTGTCTCTTATGTATTCCTCCGGGGTTACGGTTTCAATAATATTAGTTTCAACATTTATAGGATTACCTGAGATATAATGTTTAATTCTTTGATCGTTCACCACCTTTGGATTTGTGCCTTCGAAGTTGTTGATTTTTATGGCACCGGAACGATAGACCTCCTCGATAACGTAAGGACCTTCCCATTTAGAGAGAAGTTTTCCGGCAAAAAATCTTAAATGAGAGTTGAATAGCAACACATAATCACCTACATTAAACTCACACTTTTGTATCCTTTTGTCATGCCACCTTTTAACATTTTCTTTAAACAGTTTGGCATTTTCATAGGCTTGGGTTCTCCATTCATCAAGTGAGCTAATGTCAAACAACCTCTTCTCACCGGCAAGTTTGAAATCATAGTTGAGCTCTTTAATAGCCCAATATGCCTTATGTTCTAGTTCGAGAGGTAAGTGACATGCTTTTCCATAAACCATTTTATACGGAGACATACCCATAGGATTTTTATATGCAGTTCTATAGGCCCATAATGCATCATCAAGTTTCTTGGACCAATTCTTTCTAGATCTATTAACAGTCTTTTGCAAAACTAATTTAAGTTCTCTATTGCTCAATTCTACTTGACCACTAGACTGTGGGTGATATGGAGATGCAATTCTATGATTAATGTCATACTTAGCAAGCATCTTACGAAAAGCACCATGAATGAAATGTGAACAACCATCATTCATTAAATATCTAGGGACTCCAAACCTCGGAAAAATAACTTCTTTAAGCATCTTAATAGAGGTGTTATGATCATCACGACTAGTTGGAATAGCTTCTACCCACTTAGTAACGTAACCAACAGCAACTAAAATATGTGTATATCCATTAGAAGCAGGAAACGGTCCCATATAATCAAAGCCCCAAACATCAAATGGTTCAATAACAAGTGAATAATTCATAGGAATTTCTTGACGTCTACTAATATTACCAATTCTTTGACATTCATCACAAGATAATACAAACTTACGGGCATATTTGAAGAGAGTTGGCCAATAAAAACCGGATTGAAATACCTTATGTGCAGTTCTATCTCCAGCGTGGTGTCCTCCGTAAGCCTCAGAGTGACACTTGCGTAGGATCTGTTCCTATTCATGCTCAGGTACACAATGCCTAATAACACCATCTACTCCTTCTTTATAAAGACGTGGGTCATCCCAAAAGTAATGTGTCAAATCGTAGAAAAACTTTTTCTTTTGCTGGTACGTGAAACTAGGTGGTATAAATTTAGCAACAATGTAATTAGCATAATCAGCATACCATGGAGGAGTACGAGAAGAATTTATGACATTTAGTTGTTCATCAGGAAAGCTATCATCAATAGGTAGTGGGTCATCAAGAACATTCTCTAACCTAGACAAGTTGTGTGCAACGGGGTTCTCAGCTCCTTCCTATCAGTAATATGCAAATCAAATTCTTGTAGCAAGAGAACCCATCTAATAAGTCTAGGTTTAGCATCTTTCTTTTCCATAAGATATTTAATAGCAGCACGATCCGTGTGAATAGTTACTTTAGAATCAACAATATAAGGTCTGAACTTATCACAAGCAAATACAACTGCTAGAAATTCTTTTTCAGTAGTAGCATAATTTCTCTGGGCATTGTCTAGAGTTTTACTATCATATTGAATAACATTTAATTTCTTATCAACTCTTTGCCCTGGAACAGCACCTACAGCATAATCACTAGCATCACACATGATTTCAAAGGGTAAATTCCAATCAGGTGGTTGAACAATAGGTGCAGAAATCATAGAAAAACTTCTTCTTTTGCTGGTATGTGAAACTAGGTGGTATAAATTTAGCAACAATGTAATAAGCATAACCAGCATACCATGGAGCAGTACGAGAAGCATTTATGACATTCAGTTGTTCATTAGGAAAGCTATCATCAATGGGTAGTGGGTCATCAAGAACATTTTCTAACCTAGACAAGTTGTCTGCAACGGGGTTCTCAGCTCCCTTTCTATCAATAATATGCAAATCAAATTCTTGTAGCAAGTGAACCCATCTAATAAGTCTAGGTTTAGCATCTTTCTTTTCCATAAGGTATTTAATAGCAGCATGATCAGTGTGAATAGTCACTTTAGAATCAACAATATAAGGTCTAAACTTATCACAAGCAAATACAACTGCTAAAAATTCCTTTTCGGTAGTAGCATAATTTCTCTGGGCATTGTCTAGAGTTTTACTAGCATATTGAATAACATTTAATTTTTTATCAACTCTTTGCCCTAGAACAGCACCTACAACATAATCACTAGCATCACACATGATTTCAAAGGGTAAATTCCAATCATGTGGCTGAACGATAGGTGCAGAAATTAATGCTTTCTTAAGTATTTCAAATGCTTCTACACAATCATCATCAAAGACAAATGGTATATCTTTTTGTAATAGATTAGTGAAAGGCCGAGAAATTTTTGAGAAGTCCTTAATGAACCTCTTGTAAAAACCGGCATGACCAAGGAAACTTCTTATACCTTTGATGTCCTTGGGACATGGCATCTTTTCAATAGCATACACTTTAGCTCTATCAACTTCAATACCTCTTTCAGAAATTTTATGCCCCAAGACAATGCCTTCATTAACCATAAAGTGGCACGTCTCCCGGTTCAAGACAAGATTAGTTTCTTCACATCTCGGCAAAACTCGATCAAGGTTGCTCAAGCAATCATCGAAAGAGGATCCATAAACGGAGAAATCATCCATGAAGACCTCACAAATATTTTCACAAAAGTCAGAGAATATAGCCATCATGCATCTTTGAAAGGTAGCGGCTGCATTACATAAACCAAAAGGCATACGTCTATAAGCAAAAGTACCGAAAGGGCAAGTAAAAGTGGTCTTTGCTTGATCATCAGCTGACACAGGTATTTGAGAGAAACCAGAGTAACCATCTAGAAAGCAAAAATGTGTATGTTTGGATAAGCTTTCTAGCATTTGATCAATAAAAGGTAAGGGATAATGATCCTTTTTAGTAGCCTTATTTAATTTGCGAAAATCAATTACCATCCTATAACCTGTAATAATTCTTTGCGGGATCAATTCATCTTTATCATTAGGAACGACAGTAATACCACCTTTCTTAGGGACACAATGGACAGGACTTACCCACTGACTATCAGCAACGGGATAAATAGTACCTGCCTCAAGGAGCTTTAGTATTTCCTTCCTTACCACTTCTTTCATCTTAGGATTTAGCCGTCGTTGGTGATCAATATCTGGTTTGGCATCTTTCTCCAAATTTATTTTGTGTTGGCATAGAGTGGGACTAATGCCCTTAAGATCATCGAGAGTATATCCAATAGCAGCACGGTGCTTCTTCAGAGGTTTCAATAATTTCTCTTCTTCATGCTCTGAAAGGTTAGCACTAATAATAACAGGATATATCTTCTTTTCATCAATATAAGCATATTTAAGAGTATCAGGTATTGGTTTAAGCTCAAACACGGGATCACCCTTGGGTGGAGGAGGATCCCCTAGGATTTCAACCGGCAAGTTGTGTTTCAGAATAGGTCCCTGTTTAAAGAATATTTCATCTATTTCCCTTCTTTCATTCATAAACATATCATTCTCATGGTCTAGCAAATATTGTTCTAAAGGATCACTAGGAGGCACGGCAATAGAAGCAAGACCAATAATTTCATCCTTACTAGGCAAATCCTCATCACGAGGTTGTCTACGAAATTTAGAAAAATTAAACTCATGAGACATATCATCCAAACCAATAGTAACAACATCCTTTTCGCAGTCTATCTTAACATTAACAGTATTCAAGAAGGGTCTACCAAATATAATGGGACAAAAGCTATCTTGTGGGGAACCAAGAACAAGAAAATCAGCAGGATATTTAGTTTTTCCACACAAGACTTCAACATCTCTAAGAATCCCAATCGGTGAAATAGTATCTCTATTGGCAAGTTTAATGGTGACATCAATTTCTTCTAACTCAGCAGGTGCAGTATCATGCATAATTTCGTGATATAAAGAAATAGGTATGGGACTAGCACTAGCACCCATATCACACAAGCCATGATAAAAATGATATCCTATTTTAACAGAAATAATAGGCATGCCTACCACATGTCTATATTTATCTTTAGCACTAGGTTTAGCAATTCTAGCAGTCTCATCACAAAAAATAAATAACATGCCCATCGATATTAGCAGCCAAGAGATCTTTAACCATAGCAATATTAGGTTCAACTTTAACTCGCTCAGGAGGTTTGTGTGTCCTAATATTACTTTTGTTGACTACAGTTGAAGCTCTAGCATGATCCTTTAATCTAACAGGGAAAGGTGGTTTCTCAACATAAGCAGTAGGGACAACAGGATCATTATAAGTGATAGTCTTTTGTTCAACTTTAATAGGTGCAACTACTTTTACTTCAACGGGAGGATTATATTTAAACCACTTCTCCTAAGGGAGATCAACATGAGTAGCAAATGATTCACAGAAAGAAGCTACTATCTCAGAGTCAAGTCCATATTTAGTGCTAAATTTACGGAAAACATCGGTCTCCATAAAAGATTTAACACAATCAAACTTAGGTTTTATACATGACTCCTTACCTTCATCGAGATCCCAATGTTCAGAGTTGCGTTTAATTCTTTCCAATAAATCCCATTTGAATTCAATAGTCTTCATCATAAAAGAACAAGTACAAGAAGTATCGAGCATGGAGCGATTGTTGTCAGAAAGCCAAGCATAAAATTTTTGAATAATCATTTCTCTTGAGAGCTCATGATTGGGGCATGAATATAACATTGACTTAAGCCTCCCCCAAGCTTGAGTGATGCTTTCTCCTTCGTGAGGCCAAAAATTATATATATAATTACGATCACGATGAACAAGATGCATAGGATAAAACTTCTGATGAAATTCCAATTTCAATGGCTTGTAGTCCCATGATCCCATATCATCACATAGCCTATACCATGTCAATGCATCTCCCTTCAAAGATAAAGGGAATACCTTCTTATTGATAACATCATCGGGCATACCTGCAAGCTTAAATAATCCACAAACTTCATCCACATGGATTAAGTGTAAATCGGGATGCAATGTTCCATCTCCTGCAAAAGGATTAGCTAGCAGTTTCTCTATCATACCCGAAGGAATTTCAAAGTAAAGATTTTCAGTAGGTTCAGTAGGTTGAGGAGCAACTATTTGCTCTACTGGTCAAGGTGAAGATACCCGAACAAGCCCCTCAAGGGATTACTTTCCATAGTAACAAGTGACAGTAAATTTCAGGACACTATATAAAATTTTCCTTACCAAATTCCACCTACCAAAGGCGCTTCACTCCCCGGCAATGGCGCCATAAAAGAGTCTTGATGACCCACAAGTATAGGGGATCTATCATAGTCCTTTCGATAAGTAAGAGTTTCGAACCCAACGAGGAGCAGAAGGAAATGATAAGCGGTTTTCAGCAAGGTATTCTCTGCAAGCACTGAAATTATCGGTAACAGATAGTTTTGTGATAAGGTAATTTGTAACGAGTAACAAGTAACAGGTGTAAATAAAGTGCAGCAAGGTGGCCCAATCCTTTTTGTAGCAAAGTACATGCCTGGACAATTTCTTATATGGAGGAAAACGCTCCCGAGGACACATGGGAATTATCGTCAAGCTAGTTTTCATCATGTTCATATGATTCGCGTTCGGTACTTTGATAATTTGATATGTGGGTGGACCGGTGCTTGGGTGCTGTCCTTACTTGGACAAGCATCCCACTTATGATTAACTCCTATTGCAAGCATCCGCAACTACAAAAGAAGTATTAAGGTAAACCTAACCATAGCATGAAACAGATGGATCCAAATCAGCCCCTTACAAAGCAACGCATGAACTAGGGTTTAAGCTTCTGTCACTCTAGCAACCCATCATCTACTTATTACTTCCCAATGCCTTCCTCTAGGCCCAAACAATGGTGAAGTTTCATGTAGTCGACGTTCACATGACACCACTAGAGGAGAGACAACATACATCTCATCAAAATATCGAACGAATACCAAATTCACATGACTACTAATAGCAAGACTTCTCCTATGTCCTCGGGAACAAACGTAACTACTCACAAAGCATATTCATGTTCATAATCAGAGGAGTATTGATATGCATAATGGATCTGAACATATGATCTTCCACCAATTAAACCAACTAGCCTCAACTACAAGGAGTAATCAACACTACTAGCAACCTACAGGTACCAATCTCAGGCTATGAGACAAAGATTGGATACAAGAGATGAACTAGGGTTTGAGAGGAGATGGTGCTGGTGAAGATGTTGATGAAGATGGACCCCCTCCCGATGAGAGGATCGTTGGTGATGACGATGGCGATGATTTCCCCCTCCCGGAGGGAAGTTTCCCTGGCAGAACGGCTCCGCCGGAGCCCTAGATTGGTTCCGCCAAGGTTCCGCCTCGTGGCGGCGGAGTCTCGTCCCGAAAGCTTGCTTATGATTTTTTCTCGAACGAAAGACTTCATATAGCAGAAGATGGACACCGGAGGCCAGCCAGGGGGCCCACGAGGCAGGGGGCGCGCCCAGTAGGGCGCGCCCCCACCCTCGTGGCCAGGGTGTGGGCCCGCTCTGGTATTTTCTTCGCTCAGTATTTTTTATTATTTTCAAAAATAACTTCCGTGGAGTTTCAGGACTTTTGGAGTTGTGCAGAATAGGTCTCTAATATTTGCTCCTTTTCCAGCCCAGAATTCCAGCTGCCGACATTCTTCCTCTTTATGTAAACCTTGTAAAATAAGAGAGAATAGGCATAAGTATTGTGATATAATGTGTAATAACAGCCCATAATGCAATAAATATCGATATAAAAGCATGATGCAAAATGGACGTATCAGCCCTCGAGCGAGCTCAGCCGCCGCTGGTATGCTAGGTCGCGATGCCGTGGTCAAGGCCAGGGGGTGAGGGCTGGAGAGCCAGTAGGAGCTCATGAGTCGTGATGCTCAGGAGCCCCCCTTTTAACGCGCAAGCGAATCGCATGGGAGAAGGAGCCCGCGGTACCGCCGACTGTTGTCCTCGGGGGTTCCTGCAAGTCAACTTGAGGGGGGGGCACAGATTGCCATTATGATTGCCGGCCGGCCATTGGTCACTCCGTAAGAGAATCAAGGAACTAAGGGCCTGGTGAGGTGACGCGCGCGGGGCGTGCCGCGGGCCAGAGCACGACCGCTCAGATTTATCAACGTTGCAGGGACGGACCCAAGCACAAGCGCCGTGCCAGTGTGAACAACTCCCGTGGTAGGTGACACCAAGCAGGTGATAACCATGGATAGATTATGCATGAGAAGCAAACTAGCTTAGGTAAATGCAAGAGCGATACACGCCACTAGGCTGGACCCGAGCGGCTTGGGGATGATGCAGCCCGAGGGGCGCCCCCAACAGAGTAAGCTAAAGATGCAAAGGGTTACATGCCACAGGGACGGACCCACATGGCCTGGGAATGATGCAGCCCGAGGGGCGCTCCCAGATAAATAAACTTGGAAAATGTCACCTGGTTCTGTTGTTGAAGGAATGTTTGGGCAGCTGAAGACGCATGGTGAAGGGGTTGCTCCTCACGAGCCACTGGGACCCTGAGCCTCGGGAGGCTCTGGGGGTCCAGGCGGTTCCTTGAGGACCGTCTCCATCTCCGCCAGGACGGCGTGGTGCCTGGCCTCCTGAGCTACCAGGATGCTCCGCAGGTTGCACTGGAAGGCGGACGCCATGCTCGGCAGGCCAAAAGGCATGCGAACGTAGCTGTGAGGCGGGCCCTCGCAGCGGCCCTGTTGAGCCCTGGGATGTCATGCAGACGCGCAACCCGCCATCCTCGCCTAGATGGGGAGCCGCGCCAGGTGAGCGGCGGTCGCCGCGCATGGCTCTTGCATCCTGCAGTTTCTGAGTGGCCTTGGCAATGAACTCCTGAGCGCTGGGCGCTCCTCGCCCAGTGTCCTCCTGAGGGAAACGTACTGCGAAGCATGCCTCCACGTGGTGCCCGAGCGCCTCCCTCATGACGTTGGCAAGGTCGGAGGCCCTCTAGAAGAGAGCCCCCTAGCTCTGCTCGAGGAGGGTGCCGGGCGCGCCTTCCTATGCGAGGGAGGGAGGCGCCCCAGGCGCGGGCACTGATCCTGACGTGGCTCCACTTGTGGCGCCGCTTTCCTGAGGCCCTGACCGGAGTAGCTACTACTTCTTCTTCTTGGGGACGACCTCAGGAGGGTACTGTGCTGCATTGCTGTCGGGGTCTTCGATTGACGCTGCTTGGAAGGCGCACTAGAGGGAGCACATTGCATCTGTTTCTTCGCAAGGGACTGTGATGATCCCGCCGCTTCCTGGCATCTTGAGGACGTTGTAGCCGTGGTGTGTCACTGCCATGAACTTGGCCAGGGCCGGGTACCCGAGGATGGCGTTGTATGGCAGATGGATGTGGGCGACGTCGAAGTCGATGAGCTCGGTGCGGTAGTTGTCGCGCTGTCCGAAGGTGATAAGGAGGCGGACCTGCCCTATCAGCATGGTGTTAGCATCGGTCACTCCTGAGAAGGGCTTGGTAGGCTCAAGCTGATCGTAGGGCACTTGAAGGCTGTCGAACATCTCGACGGACAGGATGTTAAGCCTTGCACCGCCGTCTATGAGGGTCTTGGTGACTTGTACGTTGCTGATGACGTGAGAGCAAAGCATTGGGAGGGCGCCAACGGTGGCCGCGCACTTGAGCTGATCTGCAGAACTGAAGGTGATGGCGCACTTGGACCACCTAAGCGGGCATGTGGCCTCGAGCCTGGGGAGGACTGTGTTCACCTCACGAGCAAACTGCTTGAAGATTCACTGAGAGGCTAGGGCTTGAGCTCTGCCCAGGATGCAGGCGATAGCCCGCGGCTCCTGGAAGCCCCCAGCCCCCTCGTCCCGATGGTGGTCGTCGTTCCTTCTTGGTGGCGGCGGCAGCGGAGGAAGACCAGCTTGCCCTGGGGGCGGTCCTCGCGAGGCTGATCCCTCCTAGCGCCCTCGTGAGGCTGGTCTTGCCAGCGGTCCTCACGAGGCCGGTCACGCCACTCCTGGCGAGGGCCACGATCGTACCAGCGTCCTATGCCACGTCCTCCTCCTCGGCCGTAGCCCCGGTCGTTGCGCTCGGGGTGTAGACCGAGGCGTCCATCTCGAATGGCCCTGAGCTCTTGACAGTCATTGGTGTTGTGGCTGTGAACGTTGTGGAAGGCGCAGAATGGCCGGCTGCTCTTGGATGACTCGGGCTGGTCCCGGCCGCGCTTCGTGTCCGGCTCCGCTGCGAGTACAACCACTCCCTTGCGCTTCACATCCTTGGCCTTGGCTTTCTTCTCCTCCAGGTCGGCAGCTGGGAGCTCGAGAAGGGAAAGGCGCCCTTCCTCAGCCCTTGCGCACTTGGTCGCCAGGTTGAACAACTCCAAGGACGTGCACATCTCCTCGTGGATGGCGAGCTCCTCCTTCATCTTGATGTCGCGGACGCCATCAGAAAACGCAGAGATGATGGCCTCGTCCGTCACCTTGGGGATCTTGAGGCGAACGTTGTTGAAGCGCTGGATGTACTTCTGGAGAGTCTCCCCTGGCTGCTGCTTGATGCGGCGCAGGTTTCCCGCGGCCAGAGGGCGGTCGCGAGTGCCCTGGAAGTTGGCAACGAAGCGGTCGCGCATCTCATTCCATGAGGAGATGGAGCCTGGGGGCAGGTTCAGGAGCCATGAGCGGGCACCATCCTTGACAGCCATGGGGAACCAGTTTGCCATGACTTTCTCATCGCCGTTGGCCGCCTTGATGCTCAGTTCATAGAGCTGCAGGAACTCCACGGGATTGGGGGTGTCGTCGTAGCGTGGAGGCAGGTCTGGCTTGAACTTGCCCGGCCATGCGACGCTACGAAGCTCAGGAGTGAAGGTGCGGCAGCCCGCGGTGGCCACCGAGACGCTTTGCTGATGCGGAGCCTGCCCTTGATGTCCGCGCACCGCCACCGCAGGCGGCACACGGTCTTGTCGTAGTGGTGCTGGGAGCGCGGGAGCGTTTTCTTGCGGACGAGGAACTTCTTGGCAGCTTCCTTCTTCGCGCACGGGCGCCTGACGCAGCGGGTCGCGCTGGGGGGCGCACGCCTTGGCGCCAGGACGCCGTCTTGGTGCGAAGGTGGTGGAGGTGGCGCTCCGTGAGCCACGTCGCCCGCAGCTGGCGGAGGGCGAGGCATCGAGAGGGATGGCGCAGGGGAGCCCCCTGCGGCGCTGACGAGCTCGGCGATGTGATCTAGCCAGTCCTCGTAGAGGTCGTCGATGGGGCGGTAGCGCAGGAGTTCGCGTGCCATGAGCAAGGCGGCCTGCGCGTCCGTGGGAGCGCGACGAGCGTGAGACGACGAGCCGGCCGGGGTCAGCGATGGAGTGGCGGTGCGGCCGTCCTGCTGCACCGAGGGGTGCAGCGAGGACGCTTGCTGCTCGTTCCCCGCCGGGCCAGTGACGGCGTTGGCGGCAGGCGACAGAGAACAACGGGAAGGCCTGCCGACGGGAGCCGTCTGAACGACGCGGGCGGCGAGGACGGCCCGGTGCTCAGCGCGAGCTCGGCGAGCGTCCGCCATGGATCTGACGAAGCGACAGGACGCGGATTGACGGATGCAAAGCTTCGGCGCACCCCTACCTAGCGCGCCAAATGCCGGATTTCGGGTTCCGGCAAAACCCTTGAGGTTCGAACACTGGGGTGCGCATGAAGATTTCCCCCTACCTAATCATGCCCTCAACCTCGCCGCAATCTCAAGGCCTAGCCCGATGAACTCACAACACGAGAGACACGAGATTTATACTAGTTCGGGTCACCGTTGTGGTGTAATACCCTACTCCAGTGTGGTGTGGTGGATTGCCTCTCGGGCTAAGGATGAACAGTACAAGGGGAAGAACAGCCTCCTGAGGTGAGGTGTTCTTGTGCTTGGTGAGTGTGAGGATGATCTGAATGAGTTGCCTCCTACTGTGGTGGCTAGTCCTATTTATAGAGGCCCTGGTCCTCTCCCCAAATATTGAGCGGGAAGGGAGCCAACAACGGCCAATTTGAAGGGGGACAACTAGTACAAGCTATCCTGACTAAAGGTGGTCTTCCCCTGCCAAAGGCTCTGGTGGTGACGCTGTCTTGGGCTCCACGGTGACCTCCCTCCTGCAGTGCTATTGGTCTTGGTCTCGTTGCACCGATATGGAAACCTTTGCCTGATGCCTCGATACTCCTCGCCTGCGCTTGCCTCCTTAGCACCAAAGAGGAAACAAGGACACTGTGCGCGCTGACGCCCGCCTGGCGCCCGCCTGGTCTTGGTTGTCATGGCTTACATCATTGGAACCTCACGAGGTTCGCCTTGCCTTGATCTCTCCGCCCCTCACGAGCCAGCCTGGTGAGGCCGCTCCCGAGGAGGTCTTGTGCCGTCCGCCTTGCGAGGCTTGGCCCCTCGCGAGGGTCTTGAGCGTTTGCTGGTGAAGACGGGCCGTACTGGGCCGCGAGTGGAGCCACGCCGCGGCCCGCGGGCAGGCAAGTCTGGGGACCCCCGTTCCCAAAACGCCGACAATCGTCCGGAGTGTCATTGTCTCCGGTGTTGGTATTCCTTTCCTTTGCACGACGCGATTTTGAGCGGCACCGCTGACGTCGATGTTTCGGTGGTGCCTCGACGGGCTTGTCCTCGCTCGAATCCTTCCTGCCATCATCGTCATCCTTTTTAGGTGTATCCACCATATACACATCATATGTGGAGGTGGCCGTCCAGCGCCCGGTGAAGGGCGGATCTTGGCCTAGTTTATCTCCGGCGTCGTCGTCCATACCATCTATGTCTTCGGAGGCGTAGTCGAGCATGTCGGTTAAGTCTTCGACAGTGGATACCAAGTGGGTGGTGGGTGGAACGCAAAATTCCCTGCACTCAGCCCCTAGTTCAGGATGGGCGTGGTTCAGAAGCGATACTACCGTAATGGCGAGGGATCGCATTAAGTCCAAGGCCTCGCTTAGGAGCGAAGGCCGGACGGGGAACCGAGGACCTGCGCGGCTGGGCATGGTAGATTCTACCAGGCTGTGCTCACTAGACGCAGACCTTGAGAGTTCCGAGTTGGCATCCAGAGGCGAGTTCGGCTCTCCGGTGACAAGGAGAGTTCTGCTTGATTCCATGCTCGCCGAAGACATAGTTGCCTCTGGGTTTTCGGCAAAGAGCTCCGTAGTGGGAGAGAGTCCGGTGGGTTTCAAACCCCCATCTTCAGATGAGGTGGTCTGCTCTGGATCTAGGGCCAGGGCAGGGATGATAGTTGGTCTTTGAGTGGTGCCTCATGATGGACCCGACGGGTTTCCTTCTTGGAGATGAGGAACAGTGGTCGAGGCCATGAACCCTTCGAAGATCAAGTCTCCTCAGATATCGATGACGTAATTCAGGCTCCCGAATCTGACCTGATGACTAGGGGCGTAGATGTCGATCTGTTAAAGGTGGCCGATTGAATTGGCACATAGAGTGAAGCCGCCGAACACAAAAAGTTGATCGGGGAGGAAGGTTTTCGCGGAAACAACATCGTTGTTGATGATCAAACGAGCCATTGAACCTTCTACCAACGACATAGTGGAACTCTCAATGAAAGAACCAATGTCGGTGTCAAAACTGGCCGATCTCGGGTAGGGGGTCCCGAACTGTGCGTCTGAGGATCGAAGGTAAAGAAGACAAGGGGGACACGATGTTTACCCAGGTTCGGGCCCTCTTAATGGAGGTAAAACTCTACTTCCTGCTTGATTGACTTTGATGAGTTTAGGGGTCACAAGAGTTGATCTACCTCGAGATCATAATGGCTAAACCCTAGATGTCTAGCCTATATGAACTCTAATAGCCTCTACGGACTAATCCTCTGGTTTATATAGACACCGGAGGGGCCTAGGGTTGTACAGAGTCGGTTTACAGAAGAAGGAAACTATACATCCGGACGCCAATCTAGCCATAACGGAAAGGAGAGTCCTATCCGGACACGGGGGAAGGCCTTCTACCTTGTATCTTCATGGCCCATCAGTCCGCCCATATCACACAGCCCGGACACCCGAGGACCCCTTAATCCACGACTCCCTCACCGGTGATGATGGAGATCATGACGGTGCTTTGGAGATGGAGATCAAAGGCACAAGATGATGATGGCCATATCATGTCACATATTTTGATTGCATGTGATGTTTATCTTTTATGCATATTATTTTGCTTAGCATGGTGGTAGCATTATAAGATGATCCCTTACTAAAATTTCAAGGTATAAGTGTACTCCCTGAGTATGCACCATTGCGACAGTTCGTCATGCCGAGACACCACGTGATGATCGGGTGTGATAAGCTCTACATTCACATACAACGGATGCAAGACAGTTTTGCACATGCGGAATCCTTAGGTTAAACTTGATGAGCCTAGCATGTACAGACATGGCCTCGGAACACTGGAGACCGAATGGTCGAACGTGAACATACAATAGATATGATCAACATATAGATGTTCACCATTGAAAACTACTCCATCTCACGTGATGTTCGGACATGGTTTAGTTGATATGGATCACGTGATCATTTAGATGACTCGAGGGATGTCTATATAAGTGGGAGTTCTTAAGTAATATGATCAATTGAACTTAATTTATCATGAACTTAGTCCTGATAGAATGGATCCTTTCTAGAGAAGGAGTTTCTCTCGAAAGAAGTGAGTGGGAGGAAAGTATAACTTGATGAGGTAATTCTACCTTCTCTCGAATTGGAAAGTAGCTCATCACAGAAAACCGTTCCCATGATGCCTACACCAACTAGAGAGGAGGCTAATGATAATGATCATGAAACTTCAGATCAAGTTACAACCAAACCTCGTAGGTCAACCAGAGCATGTTACGCACCAGAGTGGTACGGCAATCCTATTCTGGAAGTCATGTTACTAGACTGTGACGAACCTACGAACTATGAGGAAGCGAAGATGAGCCCAGATTCCGCAAAATGGCTTGAGGCCATGAAATGTGAGATGGGATCCATGTATCAGAACAAAGTATAGACTTTGGTTGACTTGCCCGATGATCGGCAAGCCATAGAGAATAAATGGATCTTCAAGAGGAAGACTGACGCTGATGGTAATGTTACTGTCCACAAAGCTCGACTTGTCGCAAAAAGGTTTCGACAAGTTCAAGGAGTTGACTATGATGAGACTTTCTCACCCGCAGAGATGCTTAAGTCCGTCCGAATCATGTTAGCAATTGCCACATTATGAAATATGGGAAATGGATATCAAAAATACATTTATTTTGACAGTTAACGACAGTGGGAGAGGCTCCCACTGACTTTTGTATTACTCACACAAGAACAGTTACATCAGTGTTACAGGTGGGTTTTTAGTGCCCCCCCCCCCCCGGCCAATCTCCAAAGAACAAAAGACAAACAAGTGTTGCAAGAGTTACAAACTTTGTAAGTAGGTATCTAGGAAGGGGTGGAGATCCTCTCTACAATTGTGTACCAGGAGACTCAAAAGGTTTTTGAACCTAATCAGCCACGAGTCAAAAGAGTGTGGGATCCCTCTGAAATAAACATTACTTCTCTCCTTCCACAAATCCATGCTGCCATCAGGAAGATGTCCATAAACAAGGGCTGACGCCAGCTATTTCTGCCCCCGTGGATCAAAGAGATCATGTTCCCAGTGTCGGCCAAAGCATGCCAACCTTAGCCCAGCAATGCTGGCTAAATAGGCAGGCAAAGAAAAGGCGTTCAATCGTTTCCTCTGGGGGTTCTGACATAGAATGCAGGTATAGTTGTTGCCAGTAATGACGCAATACCTTTGTCTCAACATGTTTCTTGTGTTTAAGCGATCAACCAACAACAACCACCCGAACATTTTGAATTTGATTGGATTTTTGGCTTTCCAAAGCCAGCCAAAGGCTTCGTCAGCAACAATCTCCCTGAAGCAGTGATCATAAAACTTCTTAGAGGAATAGGCTCCACCGAGAGTGCAGTCCCAGGTGTCCTTGCAATCTCTCTCCAGGTGTACGTGCATCGATCCATGTTGGATCTCTCTAACTTCCCCCCTAGCCTGAGCTGACAGCGGCAGATGAAAGAGCATGTTTGGGTCTGTGGACGTGAGAACCTCGACGATGGATGCGTCCTCGTTTAAGCAGAACGAGAAAGCCCTGGGAAAGAGCTCCATGAGGGGGGCCTGACGATCACCATCAAACCAGGCATCTTTCCAGAACAGAGAGGAGGATCCGTCTCCCAAAGTGACATTCGTAATCCCACGAAATACGTCGCTGAGATGCAGAAGATCGCGCCACCAAAAGGAGCCAATCGGGTCCATAGCATGCGGAATCTTGTCTGTGTAGTAAGCATGCCAGATCATGGTCACCCAGGGAACATCATCGTGGTTGTAGAATTTAAAGAGATGCTTCAAGAGGAGGGCCACATTCTGGGTTTTGATGTCAATGATCCCGATGCCACCTTTGTCCTTTGGTCTGCAAACTAACTCCCAGGCTGCCAACGAATTATTCTTAACTCCATCCTCAGAGTATTTGGCCCAAAGACAGTACCTACGCAGTTTATCCAAGTGCTCAATCACTCTAGGGTGCAGCTTAATCATGCACATGACATAGATTAGCATCGACGTCACGGCCGAGTTGACCAAAGTGAGTTTGGCCCCGGATGACATCAGAGACAAAGCAGTGGACATCTTCCTCTCCACACCATGCACAAGAGGCATGAGCTCCAACAGCGTCGGTCTGGTGGTACCCATGGGAAGGCCAAGATACGTGAACGGGAGAGAACCAACCGAACAACCAAAAACCTACGCCAACTCCATCGCATATCGCCAATCAATGTTAATGGGGATCAACGTAGATTTATGGAAGTTGATTTTCAATCCCACCGATGTAGCATAGTCTTCCAAAATGGTCTTCATGCGGGCAGTTTGATCTGGGCAGGCTGGCATCACCAAGATAGTGTCATCCGTGTATTGTACTACGGGATAATCACCACGGCAATTGCATGGGATTGGAAGGTCAATCAGGCATTAAGCAAAAGCATCATTAACAGCAGCTTGCAGTAGATCAGCAGCGAGGACAAAAATCAGTTGTGACGGGGGGTCACCTTGCCTCACCCCACATTTGCATTGAAACATTCTGCCAGGAACTCCATTAAGGAGAACCGAAGAAACACCAGAGCCAAAAATAGTTTTCATCCAGCCTAGCCACCTGTCATCAAACCCCATGTGCCACATGATCTCCAACATTGGTGCATGCTCAATTGTGTCTAATGCCTTGGCGAAGTCAAGTTTGAGCAGCACAATCTGCCGTGTGGATGCCTGACACTGATGAATATATTCGAAAGCCCAGACAAGACAGTCTTGGATGGTCCTCCCTTTAAGAAAGCCATATTGATTCCTGTGGATGATTTTAAGAATGACTTTCTGCAGACGATTAGCCAATATCTTTGTGACAATTTTGAGGCAACAATTGAGCAATGTTATTGGTCTATAATCATTGGCAGTCTCAGGGGACGAGATCTTCGGGATCAGGGTAACATACCCTTCACTAATGCTAGAGACATCCATGTTGCTCTCATGAAAATCCTCACACATCCTGTAGAAATTCTCTTTGATGATCTGCCAGCAGCTTTTAAGGAAGCAACCATTAAAGCCATCTGGACCAGGAGCCCTGTCGGCCGGCATTTCTTTGATCACAGCATCGATCTCACCTTTTGTGAATGGTGCTGACAGCTCATCCAGGCCGTCAATCCGTCGGATGATCCGGGAGAGATCAAAACACATGCGGGTAGGTTTAGAGGAACCCAAGCATTCTTTGTATGTTTTATACAGTATTCCTTCCTTACCAACATGATCGCTAACGATCACATCACCATCCCGCAGGTTGGCAATGGAGTTGTGTCTAAACCTCTCAGTTGCAAGGGACTGAAAGAGTTTAGTGTTTTGGTCAGCGAATCTGAAATACCTGACAGTGCACCTTTTCCTCCAATATTCATTCTGATATTTGAGCAGAGTATTGAGGTGTAATTTAAGAATGCGCCTGCAGTTCTTTTCTTGTGTGAATAGAGCTCTTTTATCCTCAATATCATACAACCGAACAAGAGCCTCATTACTATTCTGAATCATGATTTTCAGCTTTGAAATGCCTCGGCTCCAACGCTTGAGATCATAGCGTAAATTTTTCAGCTTTTTGCAAATGAGGGCAGCGGAGTTAGGAGCATGGCAAGGCTTGGACCAAGAACCAGCAACCACCTCCAAGAATCCCATATGATTGACCCAGAAGTTTTCAAATCAGAAAAGTTTGGACTTGGGGATTTTGGACTCAATGGCCACTACACAAGGAATATGATCACACACAGGTTTACCAAGAGGTAAAACCATCGTGTTCGGGAACGAAGTGGTCCAATTTGATGATGAGAAGAACCAATCAAGTTGCTCGAGCAAGGGATCATCCTGCATATTGCTCCATGTAAACGATCGGCCTTTGATAGGAAGCTCCATCAAGGATTGTGCACGGATGATTTCATTGAACAAAAGCATATCGGCAGCGTCTCCACCTAGTTTGTTTCTATTGGACGTGGAACGGATGAAGTTGAAATCGCCCAGGATTAACCAATTTTCATCATCAGGTATATTAAGATCAAATAACCAAGAGCTAAAATTCACCCGTCGCTGACCAGAACAAGGACCATAAACATTGACGAGTTTCCAAGATTCATTGGACTATGTGGAAACAAAAGAAATCCCCACAGCAAAGGACTCAATAAACCACGGCGTGCCCATAAACATAGAACTGTTCCAAATAGTGATCAAACCACCCGAGGCACCCAACGAAGGCGCAAAGACAAATTTATCGAAGCGCTTGGGTCAGAACATTTTAATAAAAGCTAGATCAAAAGATTCACGCTTAGTTTCCTGGATAGATAGCACCGAACAACCGCTAGTATCAATAGCATTCCTAAGGGCCAAAAGTTTGCTATCAGAGTTTATGCCTCTGATGTTCCACGACAGCACATTCCATGATTTATTCATGACAAAAGGAGAGTTCAGTTGTCGCCCTCCGAAGCCATCGACTGGCCATCCAGCAACTTCTCAGCAGATAGATCTTCAGGAGCAATCCCGCAACGAACGCCCACCTGTTGAATTTCCTTGATGGAGGTAGGAGGAGGGCAGTGGGTAGCGGTAGCTTGTGCAGGAGCAGCAGCCGTGGAGACAGCTCTAACCGATGGCACCACACGAGCTCTCACTCTCGATTTGGGTTGCTTGTTGTCAGAGATCTGGTTGAGCTTGAAGCCGTCATACTTGGTCGATCTTGTGCTTCTTCTGACAGCAGTAGTGTCAAGGGGACTTTGACATTGCGTGAACTATTAACAGCAAACAGAGACAACGAGGCAATCATCCGAAGGGCATTCCCATGCTCCGGCAGTGCACCAGAAGTGGATTCAGAGCAGACAGGTTCAGGAGCAAGTTGTGCAGTGATGGCCTTGAGCCCAGGGGATCTATCAGCCCAGTCCCATTCCATATCCACAGAGTCATCCATAACAAGCGAGCTCTCCTGCAGCAAGTTGCAGGGAATGACACTGGCTCCCAACTGGAAGCGAGCACTGAAGATCCCAACCATGCCATCAGGTTCTGGCGTGATACTCATTAGGCAGGCAGCAGAGATTGAGTTCATATGGGTTTGGATAATCCTGAAAGGATTGAGTGGGAGCATCACATTCTCCATCTGCACATCAGTAAGGGCCGGTGTGTATATGCGCTTGAGCATGCCACCAATCCAAGTCAGCAGCTCCTGGTCCAGTGTTACCATCAGATTAACAGAATTACCTCCTGCTCTGACAAAGGCCAAACGTGCAATAGGATTTCCAAGAACGAAATTATCAGCCAAGGCTTCAACCGCCTCAATCTCCTGTTCTGACGACCAAACATCAGACAAGTTAGCCTGAATATTGTGCTCAGGGTCCACGCCATCCATCAGGGACGGCCCAACATTCTGGTAAAAAGTTCTGAAACTGAAACCAGAGTACGGAGGTGGGATAATTGGCCAGGCACGCCATTCATTCTCCTTAAGTTGTTCCTGTTCCGGCTCCGGCGCGTTCCAAGCAGCTTCATTCAGAGCATCTTGTGCAGCCATCTCATCAATTCGGGCCTGCTGCATGACGGTATAGAATGGTAGATCATACGGATGCGGTGAGGCATTTAGGAGCGGCGGGGCTTCCTCCGTGCCAACCAGGCCTGGGATGGTGTTTCTCCCGTTAAGCACATAGATGGGGACATACCAAGAATGCCCAAGACCAGGCAGCAGACCGACTCTGGTCACTAAGAGACTATGAGGAACCTCAGCAACATCTTTGATATGGCATTTGACCAAAACACGGGCCTTGTTCTGCCCCGGACACGGCCAGACTAGCACATTACCAAAGTTCGAGACTGCCTTGTGGATGTAATGTTCAGTCTGATAATCCATAGGAAAAGCAAGAAACGTAATCTAGACCTCATATTCAAATGCAGGCATGCGCATGTTAATGCTCTGATCATGCGGAACTAAAGAAAAGTGGGAATCATCAGTGAGAGCATGAGGCCCTTCCCTAATCGCAGCTTCTCTGCTCTCCAAATCCGCAAACAGAAAATCCCTTGCCCTTTGGACGTGGCTCCCTCCCATTGCTTGTCGATACGTCTCCCTCCTCCTCAGGCAGTCAATTCCGTCTGCCAAAATCACCAATCGACCGCAGCGACACTTCCGTCGAGCACGCCACCTCTGCCATTGCCAAAAACCACCTCCAGTTCAAAGAAGAGTTGTATATGATGCAACCAGAAGGTTTTCTCAATCCTTAAGGTGCTAACAAAATGTGCAAGCTATAGTGATCCATCTATGGATTGGTGCAAGCATCTCGGAGTTGGAATATACGCTTTGATGAGTTGATCAAAGCATATAGTTTTATACAGACTTGCGGTGAAGCCTGTATTTACAAGAAAGTGAGTGGGAGCGCTACAACCTTTCTGATAAGTGTATGTTAATGACACATTGTTGATCGGAAATGATGTAGAATTTTCTGAATAAGAAGTTTTCAATGAAAAACCTTGGTGAAGCTGCTTACATATTGGGCATCAAGATCTATAGAGATAGATCAAGACGGTTGATAAATTTTTTCAATGAGTACATACGTTGACAAGATTTTGAAGTAGTTCAAAATGGACTAGCCAAAGAAGGAGTTCTTGCCTCTGTTGCAAGGTATGAAGTTGAGTAAGACTCAAAACCCGACCACGGAAGAAAATAGAAAGAGAATGAATGTCAATCCCTATGCCTCAGCCATAGGTTCTATAAAGTATGTTATGCTGTATACCAGACCTATTGTGTACCTTGCCATGAGTTTGGCAAGGGGGTAGAATAGTGATCCAGGAGTGGATCACTGGACAGCGGTCAAAGTTATCCTTAGAGGACTAAGGAAATATTTCTCGGTTATGGAGGTGATAAAGAGTTCGTCGTAAAGAGTTACATCAATGCAAGCGTTGACACCGATCCGAATGACTCTAATTCTCGATCTGGATACATAGGAAAGTGGGAGCAATTAGCTAGAGTATCTCCATGCAGAGCATTGTAGACATAGAAATTTGCAAAATACATACAGATCTGAATGTGTCATACCCATTGACTAAACTTCTCTCACAAGCAAAACTTGATCACACCTTAGTACTCTTTGGGTGTTAATCACATAGCGATGTGAACTAGATTATTGACTCTAGTAAACCCTTTGGGTGTTGGTCACATGGCGATGTGAACTATGGGTGTTAATCACATAAAGATGTGAACTATTGGTGTTAAATCACATGGCGATGTGAACTAGATTATTGACTCTAGTGCAAGTGGGAGACTGAAGGAAATATGCCCTAGAGGCAATAATAAAGTTGTTATTTTATATTTCCTTATATCATGATAAATTTTTATTATTCATGCTAGAATTTTATTAACCGGAAACTTGATACATGTGTGGATACATAGACAAAACACAGTGTCCCTAGTAAGCCTCTACTAGACTAGCTCGTTAATCAAAGATGGTTAAGTTTCCTAACCGTAGACATGTGTTGTCATTTGATGAACGGGATCACATCATTAGGAGAATGATGTGATGGACAAGACCCATCTGTTAGCTTAGCATGTTGATCATCAGTTTTATTGCTATTGCTTTCTTCATGTCATATACATATTCCTTTGACTATGAGATTATGCAACTCCCGGATACTAGAGGAATACCTTGTGTGCTATCAAACGTCACAATGTAACTGGGTGATTATAAAGATGCTCTATAGGTATCTCCGAAGGTGTTTGTTTGGGTTGGCATAGATCGGGATTAGGATTTGTCACTCCGAGTGTTGGAGAGGTATCTCTGGGCCCTCTCGGTAATGCACATCATAATAAGCCTTGCAAGCAATGTGACTAATGAGTTAGTTGTGTGATGATGTATTACGGAACGAGTAAAGAGACTTGCCGGTAACGAAATTGAACTAGGTATGAAGATACCGACGATCGAATCTCGGGCAAGTAACATACCGATGACAAAGGGAATAACGTATGTTGTCATTACGGTACGACCAATAAAGATCTTTGTAGAATATGTGGGAACCAATATGACCATCCAGGTTCCGTTGTTGGTTATTGACCGGAGAGGTGTCTCGGTCATGTCTGCATAGTTCTTAAACCCGTAGGGTCCGCACGCTGAACGTTCGATGATGATTTTGTATTATATGAGTTATGCGATTTGGTGACCGAATGTTGTTCGGAGTCCCGGATGAGATCACCTACATGACAAGGAGTCTCGAACTGGTTGAGAGGTAAAGTTTCATATATAGGACGATGATATTCGGACACGGGAAGTGTTCCAGGGGTACCGGGTACATATCGGGTCAATGGAAGGGGTTCCGGGTATCCCCCCGGCAACTACATGGGCCTAATGGGCCAAGAAGGGGACAAACCAGCCCCTAGGGGGCTGGTGCGCCCCATGTAGGCCAAAATAGGGGGAAGGAAAGAGGGGAAGAGAGAAAGGAAGGGGAGCAATTCGGCCTCCCCCTTCCTTCTCTCCTCCCTCCTCCTTCCTTCCTCCTCCGGATGAATATGGAAGGGGGGAGGCCGAATTGGGAGGCGCCCAAGTAGGATTCCTCCTACTTGGGGCGCCCCTTTGCTGCCTCTCCTCCCCTCCAACCAATATATACGAAGGGGGCACCGCTAGAACACACAACATTGATTCCTAGCCATGTGCGGCGCCCCCTCCATAGTTTACGCCGCCGGTCATATTCACGTAGTGCTTAGGGGAAGCCCTGCGCGGATCACTTCACCATCACCGTCACCATGCCGTCATGCTGACGAAACTCTCCCTTGACACTTTGTTGGATCAAGAGTTCGAGGGACGTCATCGAGCTGAATGTGTGCAGAACTCGGAGGTGCCGTATGTTCGGTGCTTGATCGGTTGGAACGAGAAGAAGTTCGACTACATCAACCGCATTGTCAAACGCTTCCACTTTGGTCTACGAGGGTACATAGACACACTCTCCCCCTCTCGTTGCAATGCATCTCCTAGATAGATCTTGTGTGAGTGTAGGAAATTTTTGAAATTGCATGCTACGTTTCCCAACAATATTACCATCAGCGTCTGTCTTCTTCTCAAAGATCCATGGCTTGTCAATCATCGGGAAAGTCCACCAAAGTCCATACTTTGTTCTCATACATGGATCCTATCTCAAATTTCATGGCCTCAAGCCATTTGTCAGAATATGGGCTCATCATAGATTCTTGATAGTTCGTACGTTCGCTGTTGTCTAACAACATGACTTCCAGGAAAGGATTACCATACCACTCTGGTGCGGTACGTGTTCTGGTAGACCTACGAGGCTAAGTAGTAACTTGATATGAGGTTTCATGATGATCATCATTATCTTCCTCTCTAATTGGTGTAGGCATCACGGGAACTATTTTCTCTGATGTACTACTTTCCAACTCGAGAGAAGGTACAATTACCTCATCGAGTTCTACTTTCCTCCCACTCACTTCTTTCGAGAGAGACTCCTTCTCTAGAAACAAAGATCTTGCCTTCAGATCTATGGTAGAAGGTGTACCCAATAGTTTCTTTAGGGTAATGAAGACGCACTTCTCCGATTTGGGTTCGAGCTTCTCAGGCTGTAGCCTTTTGACATAAGCGTCGCGTCCCCAAACTTTAAGAAACGACAGCTTAGGTTTCTTGCCAAACCATAGTTCATGTGGTGTCGTCTCAACGGATTTAGACGGTGCCCTATTAAACGTGAATGCGGTTGTATCTAATGCATAACCCCAAAATGATAAAGGCACATCAGTAAGAGAAATAATAGAATACACCATATCTAATAAAGTACGGTTATGGCATTCGGACACACCATTACGCTGTGGTGTTCCTGGTGGCGTGAGTTGTGAAAGAATTCCACATTGTTTTAAATAAAGGCCAAACTCGTAACTCAAATACTCGCCTCCGCGATCAGATCGTAGAAACTTTATTTTCTTGTTATGATGATTCTCCACTTCACTCTGAAATACTTTGAACTTTTCAAATGTTTCAGACTTGTGTTTCATCAATTAGATATACCCATACCTACTCAAATCATCTGTGAAGGTCCGAAAATAACGATACCCATCGCGTGCCTCAACACTCACCGGACCGCATACATCAGAATGTATTATTTCCAATAAGTCATTAGCGCGTCCATTGTTTCGGATAACGAAGTTTTAGTCATCTTACCCATGAGGCATGGTTCGCAAGTATCAAATGATTCATAATCAAGTGATTCCAAAAGTCCATCCGCATGGAGTTTCTTCATGCGCTTTACACCAATATGACCTAAATGGCAGTGCCACAAGTATGTTCTACTATCATTATCAACTTTGCATCTTTTGGCATCAATATTGTGAATATGTGTATCACTACGATCGAGATTCAACAAGAATATATACCATTCATCAAAGGTGCATGACCATTAAAGATATTACTCATATAAATAGAACAACCACTATTCTCTGACTTAAATGAATGACCTCTCGCATTAAACAAGATCCGGATATAATGTTCATGCTCAACGCTGGCACCAAATAACAATTATTGAGGTCTAAAAGTAATCTCGAAGGTAGATGTAGAGGTAGCGTGCCAACGGCGATCACATCGACCTTGGAACCATTCCCGACGTGCATCGTCACCTCGTCCTTAGCCAATCTTCGTTTATTCCGCAACTTCTGTTTTGAGTTACAAATATGAGCAACCGAACCAGTATCAAATACCCAGGCGCTACTACGAGCATTAGTAAGGTATATATCAATAACATGTATATCAAATATTCCTTTGTTCACTTTGCCATCCTTCTTATCCGCCAAGTATTTGGGGCAGTTCCGTTTCCAGTGACCATTTCCTTTGTAGTAGAAGCACTCAGTTTCAGGCTTGGGTCCAGCTTTGGGCTTCTTCACGGGAGCGGCAACTTTCTTGCCATTCTTCTTGAAGTTCCCTTTCTTTCCCTTGACCTTTTTCTTGAAACTAGTGGTCTTGTTAACCATCAACACTTGATGCTCCTTCTTGATTTCTACGTCCGCCGATTTAAGCATCTTGAAGAGCTTGGGAATCGTTTTCTTCATCCCTTGCATATTATAGTTCATCACGAAGCCTTTGTAGCTTGGTGGCAGTGACTGAAGAACTCTGTCAATAACACTCTCAACTGGAAGATCAATTCCTAGCTAAGTCAAGTGGTTATGATACCTAGACATTTTCAGTATGTATTCACTTACATAACTGTTCTCCTCCATCTTACAACTATAGAACTTGTTGGAGACTTCATATCTCTCAACCCGGGCATTAGCTTGAAATATCAACTTCAGTTCTTGGAACATCTCATATGCTCCATGGCGTTCAAAACGTCTGAGAAGTCCCAATTCTAGGTCGTAAAGCATGGCACGCTGAACTATTGAGTAGTCATCAGATCGAGCCTGCCAGACATTCACAACATTTGCAGGAGCTCCTGCAGCAGGTCTTTCACTGATACGTCCATTTTGCATCATGTTTTCGTACTATTATCTATAATGTTTTTATGCATAATAATGCTTTATGGAGTAATTCTAATGCCTTTTCTCTCATAATATGCAAGGTTTACACAAAGAGGGAGAATGCCGACAGCTGGAATTCTGGACCTGGAAAAGCTATGTCAGAGTTACCTATTCTACACATCTCCAAATGAGCTAAAAATTTACGAAGAGTTATTTTGTAATATATAAAAAATACTGGAGCAAATAACTACCGGAGGGGGCCCACCTGGTGACCTGGAAAGCTGGTTGTTTTTTATGATGATTGTGTAGAAGCCTTTGAAACACTTAAGAAAGCCTTGACTTCTGCACCTATTGTTCAACCACCTGATTGGAACTTGCCTTTTGAAATTATGTGTGATGCTAGTAATTATGTTGTTGGTGCTGTTCTAGGACAAAAAGTTGATAAGAAATTAAATGTTATCCATTATGCTTGTAAAACCCTAGACAGTGCCCAAAGAAATTATGCTACTACTGAAAAAGAATTTTTAGTAGTTGTGTTTGCTTGTGATAAATGCAGATCTTATATTGTTGATTCCAAAGTAATTGTTCACACTGATCATGCTGCTATAAAATATCTTATGGAAAAGAAAGACGCTAAACCTAGACTCATTAGGTGTGTTCTCTTGCTACAAGAATTTGATTTACATATTACTGATAGGAAAGGAGCTGAGAACCCCACTTGTCTAGGTTAGAAAATATTCTTGATGACCCACTACCTATTGATGATAGTTTTCCTGATGAACAACTAGCTGCAATAAATGTTTCTCATAACACTCCTTGGTATGCTGACTATGCTAATTACATTTTATCTAAATACATACCACCTAGTTTCACATACCAACAAAAGAAAAAAATTCTTTTATGATTTAAGACATTACTTTTGGGATGACCCGCATCTTTATAAAGGAGTAGATGGTATTATTAGATGTTATGTACCTGAGCATGAACAGGAACAAATCCTACGGAAATGTCATTCCGAAGCTTATGGAGGACATCATGCGGGAGATAGAACTGCTCACAAGGTATTGTAATCTAGTTTTTATTGGCCTACTCTCTTCAAGGATGCCCGTAAGTTTGTTTTATATTGTGATGAATGTCAAAGAATTGGTAATATCGGTAAGCATCAGGAAATGCCGATGAATTATTCACTTGATGTTGAACCATTTGATGTTTGGGGTTTTGATTATATGGGACCTTTTCCTTCCTCTAATGGGTATACACATTTTTTTGGTTGCTGTTGATTATGTTACTTAGTGGGTAGAAGCTATTCCAACTAGTTGTGTTGATCACAACAGTTCCATTAAAGTGCTTAAATAAGTTATTTTCCCAAGGATTGGAGTCCCTAGATATTTAATAACTGATGGTGGTTCACACTTTATTCATGGTGCTTTCCGTGAAATTCTTGCTAAATGTGATGTTAACCATAGAATTGCATCACCCTATCATCCTCAATCTAGTGGTCAAGTTGAACTTAGCAATAGAGAAATAAAATTAATATTACAAAAAAACTGTCAATAGGCCCTGAAAGAATTGGTCTAAGAAATTGGATGATGCACTTTGGGCCTACAAAACAGCTTATAAACATCCCATGGGTATGTCTCCTTATAAAATGGTTTACGAAAAAGCTTGTCATTTGCCTCTTGAGTTAGAACATAAAGCTTATTGGGCAATTAAAGAACTCAACTATGATTTCAAACTTGCCGGTGAAAAGAGATTATTTGATATTAGCTCACTAGATGAATGGAGAACCCAAGCTTATGAAAATACCAATTATTTAAAGAAAAAGTCAAAAGATGGCATGATAATAGAATCCAAAAGAGGGAATTCAAATTTGGAGAATATGTTCTTTTGTACAACTCTTGTTTTAGATTCTTTGCAGGAAAACTTCTCTCCAAATGGGAAGGACAATATATTATCGAAGAGGTTTATCGCTCTGGAGCTATCAAAATCAATAATACCGAAGGTACAAACCCGAAGGTGGTCAATGGGCAAAGAATTAAACACTACATCTCAGGTACACCTATTAATGTTGAAAGCAATATTATTCAAACCATTACACTGGAGGAACACACAAGAGAAACCTTCCGGAACACTCCAGAATCGTGAAAAAGAGGAGGTATGTGATACGGTAAATAAACGGACTCAGGAAAATCCACAAAAATATTTTCTGTCAGTTTTTGAATATTACAAAAATTAGGAAAATAAGAAATAACGAGGAAGGCAACAAAGGATGGCACAAGGCGCCTGGCGCACCCAGGTGGGTTGTTCCCAACTTGGGAACCTTCCCGACTCCATTTTCCCCTTGTTTTGCTTGTTTCCCAAGATAAAAATCTTTAAATCCCCCCAAACGTATTGACCACTGTATCACGCAGAAATCCTCTGCTCTTCTTTCTTGCTGCTTTTCCGACAGATCTGAAATATGTCGTTTCAAGATTCGGAGGAGGAGAGCCCTGTTTCTCACTAACCTCTGGATCTAAATGTCTTTAAGAATACCTTTCCATATTTTTGGTTCTCGTATGAGGAGGAAGACACCGATTCAGAGGATATCCCTCCCCGATTTCGGCAGGATAGCAGGGCAGCCTTATGCAAGAAGATCGTGAAGCTTGAGCTGGAGAATGAGGATCTTAAGGATGATAACTTCAGCCTCCGACGCAAGCTGGAGAAAGAGAACATGTCCTCATCTACACCACCACCTTCTTCTTCACCACCAAAGGAGATTTGAGTTCACGGGTATGGGCACTCCCCTTGGCTTGTGCCAAGCTTGGGGGAGGTGCCCCAGTATCGTATCACACCACCTTTTTTGCCTTTATTTATTTTAGTTCAATCTTTAGTTATCTTTTGAATTAGTTGAATAAAAATTTAGTTTGATCTATCTTCGTGTGTTTGCTTAGTGATCTATCTATCTATCTATCTATCTATCTAATCGTGTGCGAGATATATAATAAAGAGTAGTTCGAGTTTTGCTTTCTTTACTTTTATGTTTCAATCAAAATAAAAATAAATAATGAAAGAGATCATATGCTAATCTTATGTTAAGTGATGACATCACATAAAGAAAAGTACAAGTGGTAAAATTTATTGGAGATTGACAAACAAAGCATTGGTCAATGATGCAATTCAGGATAGAATTAATAAGGGAAGAGAAGATTCACATGCAAATACACTATCTTGGACATCTTTTATGATTGTGAGCCCCCATCAAAATATTATATGCCAAAATTGTTAATGTTGGAAAAGGAAGACAACGTAATGATTTATATTTGTTCATATTCACATAGAAGTTATATTGTCATAGATCCTTTAAAATGTGGAGCTTGCTCAATATTTTTGCTAGACAAAAATTCTGCGCTAAGTAGAGATACTACTTGTGCATCCAAAAACCGTTAAACACAAAATCTTATTTTGAGAGTCCACCATACCTATCTATGGATTGAGTAAGATCCTTGAAGTAAGTTGTCATCCGTGTGATAAGGCAAAAAAACTTCTTCTAAAAGTGTTGGATCATTTAGTGTAAGAGAAAATTTAGCGTTGTACGAACTTGTGGTGGCAAAGTAATAAAGGCGACAGACTGCATAATGAAGGTTGCTATCATAAGGGGCAATATAATGTGACATTCTTTTGCGTTAAGAGATTTAGTGTACAAACCAAAAAGCGCATGACAACATCTTCTTCCCTCACGAAGGGCCTATCTTTTACTTTTATGTATTTACTTTTATGCAAGAGTCAAAGTATTCTTCCCTATTCCTTTTTATTTTCTGTTTTTGCAAGCATCATGTGGTGAGGAAAGATCTAGGCACATATATCCAGTTGGATATGAGTGAGCATGAGTTATTATTGTTGACATCACCCCTGAGGTGAATACGTTGGGAGGCGAAACTATAAGCCCCTATCTTTCTATGTGTCCATCTGAAACTTTTTGCTCATGTGTATGAGGTGAGTGTTAGCAATCATAGAAGATTATATGATGGTTGAGTGAAAGAACATGCGGTGCCCCCATGTTTGGTTTTGGTAATTGATGACAATCTCTATGGACTAATGATTGCCTTGAGTTATATTTGATGGATTTGTCCATAGGTTTTTCTTGAAGTCCATTTGTTGGTTTCAAGGAGTTTATGAGTTGACCATGGTGCTATTAAGGAATCATCCAAAGATTGGTCATGTGAGTGTTGAGCTTATTGCAAGCATGTCTTGAAGAAGAAGATTGTGTGAACATTCATGTTTACCTTCAAGACATCATCTTAATGGAGAAAGTTGGAAAGATTCAAGGTTGATCAAGACTATGTACAAAGAGTGATTCAAGTTGATCAACTCACAAAGCGTAGAAGATGTACCGAGAGGGATCAAGTGATCCTATGGTATGGTAAGCATTGTCCATTACACTTTGTGTACTAACCCATGGTCTATGTAAGAGTTCGATGTGGGTTAGGTATGTGTCCATGGGCTTGCGTCAAGAGGAACATATCATACAACCCATGGAGAGGATGACGTCAAGTGGTGATCATCATCAAGATTTCCGTGTGCAAGTTCAAGTGGAGCATCACGAAGAGATCAAGTGCTTCAAGCTTGTCGTCCATTGTGGTGACAATGGACTTGTGAAGATGTGCTGAAGAGTGGCTCACCCATAGTGGTTTATGGTGGAGCAATCATCTAGTCTTCATCGAGCCAACACAATCAAGAAAGGTGGTCCAACTTGAGGGAGTCAAGATCGTCATCATCTAGCTCAAGTGGACTATGTGCAAGGCAAAGGTTTGCCCATGATAGGTTTTCTATTTTACCGGTCTCATGGTGATAGTTGGGAGACCGGGTTATTGGATGGATTGCCATACTATCAAGGGGGGCTCTCGATGAGTAGCTTGATCGTATCGTTCGTAGAGAGCTCAAACCATTGCATCCTTTAATCATATTTTATTGGTTCTTGTTTGGTTCTTCTCCTTGTGAGTTTTGGAGCTTATGGTCATCTTGATGACAAGCTCGACTTCATCGAAAACGGAGTTCACATGCATCTTCTATGATGTTTTCGATGTTGGAGGTTATGCCGGTTCTTCTCTGTTGGAAGTTTCACTCCTCTATATGTTTCACATACCTCCTCCGCTGTTGGATAGTATTTGTTATCTTCTATCCAACAAGCTTGCTCATTTCGGAGCTCATTTGCAGAAGTTGTGGCAGTTTTGGTTTTCCTGTGCATCTGTTTTTCTTGGAAGTAGCTTCAGGGAGGCGCCAGCGGTAGTACCGCTGGGCCGGAGCGGCAGTACCTCTTATAGCTACAAGCGGTAGTACCGCCCATGGCCACAAGCGGTAGTACGGCTCCAGTTCCATGCTGGTACCGCCTCGACTCAAGACCTGCGTGTCTCGTGTCGGGTTCAGCGGCAGTAACAACGACAGTAGGAGCGGCAGTACTGCTTGTGAGCGGAAGTACCGCCCGTACTACCGCCGCTAGTACCGCTTAGTGGCCCTTTCCTCTGTTCTTTCTCCCGTAGGCGTTGTGCGAGATTCCAGCGGTAGTACCACTGGGCTGAGCGGCAGTACCACTGGGCTGAGCGGCAGTACCGCTGCGGCCAGCTGCAGTACCGCTCCCTAGAGCAGTAGTACCGCTCGCTGCGGGCTGAGAATGGGGATAACGGTTGGATTTTTCTCCCCCCCCCCCTATAAAAGGGGGTCTTCTTCCCCATCGCGCCTTATCCTTTGAGCTCGTGTTCTTCCCCCATTGTTGACCTTCTTCGAGCTTTCTATCTCTCAATCCCTCCATGGATTCTTGCTAGTTTTTTTTGGGGGGGGGAGAGAGAGAGGAGATCTAGATCCACATTTCCACCAGTCTCTTTCTCCTCTGTGTGAGGGGAACCCTTTGGATCTAGATCTTGGAGTTCTTGGTGTTCTCCTTCTTGTTCTTCCTCCCATATTCCTCCATAGCTTTTGTTGCTTTGGTGGGATTTGAGAGTGAAGGACTTGGGCACTCTGTGTGCCCTTGCCATTGCATTTGGTGCATCGGTTTGAGTTCTCCACGGTGATACGTGGAAGTTACAAGTTGAGAAGCTTATTACTCTTGGGTGCTTGGTACCCTATATCTTGTTACTCTTGGGTGCTTGGGCGCCCTAGACGGTTGGTGGTGTTCGGAGCTCAATCATTGTGGTGTAAAGCTCCGGTCAAGCATCGGGGTCTCCAACTAGGTTGTGGAGATCGCCCCGAGCAATTTGACGGGTTTCGGTGACCGCCCCCAAGGGTTGCCAAAGTGTACGGGTTTGGTGACCGCCCCCAAGTGTTGCCATTTGTACGAGTTCGATGACCGCCCTCAAGGGTCCCTTAGTGGAATTACGACATCTTGCATTGTGTGTGGGCATGAGGAGATTATGGTGGCGCTAGTGGCTTCTTGGGGAGCATTGTGCCTCCACACCGCTCCAAACGGAGATTAGCATCCGCAAGGGTGTGAACTTCGGGATACATCGTCATCTCCATGTGCCTCGGTTATCTCTTTCCCGAGCCCATTACTTATGCACTTTACTTTGTGATAGCCATAATGTTTCTTTTCATATATCTTGCTATCACCTAGTTGTTTATCTTGCTTAGCATAAGTTGTTGGTGCACATAGGTGAGCCTAGTTGTTGTAGGTTTTGTGCTTGATAAATTAACCGCTAGGTTTATTCCGCATTTGTTCAAGCCTAAGCCGTAATTATTTTAAAGTGCCTATTCACCCCCCCTCTAGGCGACATCCACGATCTTTCATTGAGTATGTGGACTTGCCAAAAGGCTCTGATACGAGACCTTTCCGGAAAAGATGATGAATTGTAGTTGCAAAGTTGACTGAGAACATAGTTTGTTGGTTTTCAACAGAGTTTATGTTTTTACTTCGATGTTGTGATGAATTGTTACTTGTTCATGAGAAATTATACGATAAAGTTATGTGATAAAGTTTTATGATAAAGTTTGTTGCTGTTATAATAATAAGCATGATGCTTCTATGTCCGTATTTTGTTTTTATCGACACCTCTCTCTCTAAGCATGTGGACATGTTTTTCAATTTCGGTTTTCGTTTGAGGACAAGCGAGGTCTAAGCTTGGGGGAGTTGATACGTCCATTTTGCATCATGTTATCTTACTATTATTTATAATGTTTTTATGCATAATAATGCTCTATGGAGTAATTCTAATGCATTTTCTCTCATAATATGCAAGGTTTACACAAAGAGGAGAATGCCGACAACTGGAATTCTGGACCTGGAAAAGCTATGTCAGAGTTACCTATTCTGCACATCTCCAAATGAGATGAAAATTTACGAAGAATTATTTTGGAATATAAAAAAAATACTGGAGCAAATAACTACCAGAGGGGGCCCACCTGGTGAGCACAAGACACCAGGGTGCGCCCTGGTGGGTTGTGCTCAGCACGGCCCACCTCCGGTGCCCATCTTCTGGTATATAGGTCATTTTGACCAAGAAAAAAAATCAGGAGAGGACTTTCGGGACGGAGCACCGCCGTTTTGATGCGGAACTTGGGCAGGAGCCCTTTTGCCCTCCGGCGGAGCGACTCCGCCGGGGGAACTGTCAGGACCCCGATCCTAAGTCACACCGATCTAGCATGTAACACATCATATCACTTTGCGGCCTCACGCACGGTATTCCCACAGGTGACACCTTACCTGGCCCTGGACCGTTTGCGCCTTTTTGGCTCACATATATGATAGTGTCGCTAGCATCCATATGACAAAGAACCCGGGCCGACATGACAAGTCATAAACCCAAAGTGGCACTAACTTACAGGGACAGGCGTACATGACTCAGCAACGAACATGTCGGTCATCAGCGAGTGAATCCGGGCTGTAGCAGCTGGGCTAACAGGACTCCGGAGATTCGGGCTGTAGCAGGCTAACAGGACTCTGGTAGACACCGCGTGACATTTCCCTAAGGGAAAGACACAGGAACCAAGAAGGACACATGCCGGCCAGCCTAAGTGTTCCGGAGCAGTATCAAGCTACCATGGCTCAGTGGAAGCACTAGGAGACATTTCCTGGTAAGAGAGGCTACCAAGGATAAAAAACTAGGTTGTCGGATCCCACACATACCAAGCATTTCAAATCATACACACAATATGCTCGATATGTGCGAATACAACATGGCATCACAACATAACTCTATGACTCAAAGTATTTATTCATTAGGCTCCGAGGAGCCAAGTATTACAAACATGGGTCTGATGACCCGGCATTCAAGTCATACAAGCAACAAGCACAAGCGGAAGCTTAACTTGTCTAAGTACAGACAACTACAAAAGAAAAGGCTGAGAAGCGTCACTATCTACAAGACCCTGCCGAGGGCACAAGATCGTAGCTGAGGTAACAAGCTAAACGTCGAAGTCCACGCGGAACTACTAGCGAGACTGAAGTCTCTCTGCAAAACATAAATTAAGCAAACGTGAGTACAAATGTACCCAGCAAGACTTACATCAGAACTAACTACATATGCATCGGTATCAACAAAGAGGGTGGAGGAGTTTAAATGCAGGAAGCCAGCTTTGACTCGGTGGCTATCCTAAACTACGACGGCAGGTAACTCTTTTGAGGTGGCGCACACGAGTCCACATATTCACCAATCAATACACCACTATGGATCCGCTCCCGTCTCCCTACGAGAAGGCCATCCATAGCACTCACGCTTATCTTGCGCATTTTAGAGTATCCACTTTCACTTGTCTATGAACTGTATAGGCAACCCAGAGGTCCTTTACCGTGGACGCGGCTATTCGAATAGATCATTTATAACCCTGCAGGGGTGTACTTCTTCACACATGTTTCCACCACTTAGCGTCTGCACACGACATGTGCTCAGCAGACTTCAAGCGAAAGCTGACGTGGGTGTAGACCACGACCTGACTAACCACACAAATCTCTAGTCCAGATTTATCGCCTATTCAGGTTCCATCCACAGGGAGTCCGGCCGAGGTTTCCACATACGGCCTCGAACGGTGCGTACAGGGTTCCGCGACACCAAACGGGCACCCGGCATACCCGGCCACGTGCCTACCGCATGACAGCCCACCCCTCGGGTCAGCGCTGCGCACGGCCTCCAGCATACTACAAACACCAGAAACTACTTGCAACTCCTGGACAGAGGACAGGGGCGGTTAATAAGTCGAGCGGGGTCATATTTCAGGGCCCAACGTGTGGTAGTAGCTGTTCATGGATCACAAACACAGAACTCAGTTCCTGAGGACGGTTTCAATGAGACAACCCACCATGTACTCCTACATGGCCTCTCACCGCTACCTTTACAAAATCGTGTTCACACACTTAGCTCTCAACCGTAGGACATGTTCACCACATTCCAATTCAATCCCGATGAATCAGACCTGACTCAAAACTAAGCAGTAGCAGGCATGACAAACAAGCATGAATGAGCAGGCACATCAGGGCTCAAACAACTCCTACTCATGCTAGTGGGTTTCATCTATTTACTATGGCAATGATAGGTCATGCAGAGGAAAAGGGGGGTTCAACTACCATAGCAAGTAATAGATGAATCATTGTTGTCCTAGTGCAGTTAAAGAGAGCAGGAGCGAGAGAGTGGGATTGTATCGGAAGAACAAGGGGGTTTTGCTTGCCTGGCACTTCCGAAGATAGTATAGCTCTTCATCGGTATCATCGAACTCATCGTCGGAACCACGTCTACTGAGAGGGGGCAAACACCGACAAACAAGAGGGAACACAATCAATGAAATGCAACAATATGATGCATGATTATGACATGGCAATATGCTGCGATTTGAGCTAATGCAACTAGCAACAGAAGGGTTTGGGTTGATTTGAACCAAAGGTTCAAATTCAAATTCAAACTATGAATTCCAAAGTGCATTAACTTGTTTTGAACTATACAGCAATGTTAAGTTGTTTTAACATGCACGAAACCAGTACCAATGGATAGATTGGAATTTTCTGATCATTTTTCATATATAATTTATTTCATTCTGAGTTACGGTTGATTTTCTATGATTTTTAGAAGTTTAGGATATTTTCTGAAATTAATAAATCATTTCTCATTTATTTTAAATCCAGAAAGTATTTACGGCGTCAGCATGACATCATCATGACGTCAGCAGGTCAACGGGCTAGTCCAGGTCAAACCTGACGCGTGGGGTCCACACGTCAGTGACACATGGCTGGTTAGTGTCGCTGACAGGTGGGCCTGGTCAACGGCCACGTCAGCAGGGTCAAAGAAGACGCGTGGGGCCACTGTGGTTAATTAAAATTAAACAGAACTAAACCAAGTTTAATTAGGCAGCGGGGCCCGGCTGTCAGAGTCACTAGGTGTTAACTAACTGCGTCATTAGCCCTAACTAATCTACCACGTCACCAGATTAACTCCGTCGATAACCGGAGCGCGGCGGCGATGCCCGTCCGGCCAACTCCGGTGTCGACTGGACACGAGCCTGGGCGCGTTCGAAATCCTGCAATGCGGCGCATATAATGGTGGCCACGGTGTGTGCCGGGACAGCGTGCAACGGCGGCGGCGACGAGTTGGGCGGCGGCCGGAGCTCGGGCGTCGGTTGTTTTGCTGCTGCAGTGTGCTAGCGGGCGAACGGAGGCACTAGCGAGGTGCTACGAGGTGCGGGGAGTGCGTGAGGCACCAGCGCGTGAAAAAAAGGTCACCGGAGTGACGCCGGTGGCGAGCTCGTGCGGCGGAGCGTCTCGGCTCCGGTAGAGGAGGCGACTAGAGGTTGAAATCGAGCATGGAATTAGGGGGAAACGAAGCAGGGGTTCACATGGAGTTGGTAGGGAGGCTCAGCAAGCTCGGGGAGGTCCGGATGGCGGCACAACGGCGATGGCGATCCGGCGGCCGTGCGCGGAGAAGACGGTCGATGGCGTCGTTACGGTTCGTCCGAGCTCGTGTACATCGACTTGGAGGAGCATCGGGTCGTCTCGGAGCTCGTGGGCATGTAGGAGGGGTGAGGAAGGGCCGGTGGCCACGGTGAACGACGACGGTGGCGATGGGCGAGTTCGGGTCTGCTCTGGAGAGGGGCTAGAGGCCGAGGGAGAGAACAGAGAACGAGAGGAGAGGCAGAGGGGGCTACAGGGCGTCTCCAGACGCGTCGGGGGCGCCTCGGTGGCAAGCAGGAGGTGGCCAGGGGCGGCGCACGGGTGACAGGCAGCAGCCTGCCTGCTCTGGCGGAAGGTTGGTGATGACTGGCACTGTGGGCCAGTGGGCCGCACAGTACTGGGCCAGCTGGGGCGCCAGATGGGCTACAGGTAAGTTAGGTAGGCTTTCTGTCCTTTTCTTTTTATTTCTGTTTTCTAATTCTACTGTAATTTTAGGGCTTTAATGAAAGTACTAAAACTAACTCAAAAGTCATGAAATTGCTTAAGCCCACTGTTTGGAATATTTCCAACAGTAACCATTTTAGTTCATGATTATTTGGACATTTAAAATATTATATAGCATTTAAATGCCCAAATGCAAATAGAGTATGATTTAATTCAGTGACCCTATGATGTCCTAGAAATATGTGCACCATTTTTGTTAGAGGTTCTAGACCATGGCAAAGATGATGAACATTTTAGAAGGGCATTTCAGGTTCATTGAAAAAGTATTTTAGTAACCCTAGTTGGATTAAGTGGTGCTGGGGGTTTCTGCTATCCCCATTTCAATGTTTCTGAGGAATTTAAACATGATGCAGTCACTCTAATGCATGCACTGACTAGGGTTGTGACAACTCACCCTCACTAAACAAGAATCTCGGCCCGAGATTCAAGACATGAGGTAAGAAGACAGAGAGGACACAAGCTAACACGATCTTCATGATCCAACTTGCACTTCATAGGAACGTCGATTCGATCACCAACTTTGTCTCGATGTCTTGCTCTGGGAACTCCAACCAACATGACAACGAGAAGAAAGGGAGAATTTTAGAAGAATCAATCTTCTTGAGGGTCGAGCAACTTAGGATCATCTCAATGATCACAAGATCAACTCACGGAATGAAACGTAGAAACATCTCTGGAGCTGAGAGGCAAAACATGTATCAGGAGGGGCGGAAGAAATAATTTGATGAGGGTTTCAAAGTATCGAGGAAACAATTACCATGATCCCATAACGAGCCGTCTTAGAGGAGGTGACTCGTAGAATTATTCCCTTAAGTGGCAAAAAGAATTACTTTTGATCCATAGATCATGAAACTCTTCATACCAGCCTGAGGCAATTCACAATTGATTGTTTGAAGGAATTTGAAAGAATGGCATACTCAGTTTGGAAAGGAAACTAGAATTATAGAACAACTCGGCATACGAGGCACATTCCAATTGATACCGGGGATATAACCTCGTGTCTGAGTGTGCTTTCAAGAACTTGAGCATCTCCATACTCATCAAGGTCTTACCAACATCCGTGTCGAGGATCCTGGCAACACATCATACTACCATGACGAATAGTGAAGGGCGATGCAGATGCAAAGGAAGACAATACTTTCTCAGATTTGTCCTTAGCGATGCCAAGGAACAATACCTGAATGATCGACCGAGAGACATTTAGCACTCCGCTTCTAATGTTCTCCTTGATGTACTAGATACCACAATCATACTTAAAGTATTCACATGGCCATCAAGTGTAGGTCGGACTTCGGGAGCACAAGAATCCATAAGGAACAACTACGGAAGTAAATCCTACGAATTCCTTATGGGGAGGGGGCCAAGTTCCTCAATCAAGATACTACAATAATAGGTCTTCCGGTTGGGTGTGTTGGCCACGGCATCCACTTTATCGGGTTACAGAGAGACCATTAGTATAGTTCTTGGGAAACGTTCCAACCATCATATATGCCTGAGATTCAGATCTAGTTGATATAAACCCCATCTTGTTATCCTCAATGGCAACAATACAATACGTGCCTTGCTGCCCCTACTGTCACTGGGAAAAGACACCACAAGATTGAACCCAAAGCTAAGCACTTCTCCCATTGCAAGAAAGATCAATCTAGTAGGCCAAACCAAACTGATAATTCAAAGAGATTTGCAAAGATAACCAATCATACATAAAAGAATTCAGAGAAGATTCAAATATTGTTCATAGATAAACTTGATCATAAACCCACAATTCATCGGTCTCAACAAACACACCGCAAAAGAAGATTACATCGAATAGATCTCCACAAGAATCGTGGAGAACTTCGTATTGAGATCCAAAGAGAGAGAAGAAGCCATCTAGCTAGTAACTATGGACCCAAAGGTCTGAGGTAAACTACTCACACATCATCGGAGAGGCTATGGTGTTGATGTAGAAGCCCTCCGTGATCGATGCCCCCTCCGGCGGAGCTCCGGAAAAGGCCCCAAGATGGGATCTCACGGGTACAGAAAGTTGCGGCGGTGGAATTAGGTTTTTTGGCTCTGTATCTGGTAGTTTGGGGGTACGTAGGTATATATAGGAGGAAGAAGTACGTCGGTGGAGCAACATGGGCCCCACGAGGGTGGAGGGCGTGCCCACGGGGGTAGGCGCGCCCCCTACCTCGTGCCTTCCTGGTAGCTTTCTTGACGTAGGGTCCAAGTCCTCTGGATCACGTTCGTTCCAAAAATCACGTTCCCGAAGGTTTCATTCCGTTTGGACTCCGTTTGATATTCTTTTTCTGCGAAACTCTGAAATAGGCAAAAAATAGCAATTCTGGGCTGGGCCTCTGGTTAATAGGTTAGTCCCAAAAATATTATAAAAGTGTATAATAAAGCCCATTAATGTCCAAAACAGAATATAATATAGTATGGAACAATAAAAAATTATAGATACGTTGGAGACGTATCAAGCATCCCCAAGCTTAATTCCTGCTCGTCCTCGAGTAGGTAAATGATAAAAACAGAATTTTTGATGTGGAATGCTACTTGGCATAATTTCAATGTAATTCTCTTAATTGTGGTATGAATATTCAGATCCGAAAGATTCAAGACAAAAGTTTAATATTGACATAAAAATATTAATACTTCAAGCATACTAACTAAGCACTTATGTCTTCTCAAAATAACATGGCCAAAGAAAGTTATCCCTACAAAATCATATAGTCTAGCTATGCTCTATCTTCACCACACAAAGTATTTAAATCATGCACAACCCTGATGACAAGCCAAGCAATTGTTTCATACTTTTGATGTTCTCAAACTTTTTCAATCTTCATGCAATACATGAGCGTGAGCCATGGACATAGCACTATATGTGGAATAGAATGGTGGTTGTGAGGAAGACAAAAAAGGAGAAGATAGTCTCACATCAACTAGGCGTATCAACGGGCTATGGAGATGCCCATTAATAGATATCAATGTGAGTGAGTCGGGATTGCCATGCAACGGATGCACTAGAGCTATAAGTATATGAAAGCTCGACAAAAGAAACTAAGTGGGTGTGCATCCAACTCGCTTGCTCACGAAGACCTAGGGCATTTTGAGGAAGCCCATCATTGGAATATACAAGCCAAGTTCTATAATGAAAAATTTCCCACTAGTATATGAAAGTGATATCATAGGAGACTCTCTATCATGAAGATAACGGTGCTACTTTGAAGCACAAGTGTGGTAAAAGGATAGTAACATTGTCCTTTCTCTCTTTTTCTCTCATTTTTTTGTTTGGGCCTTTTCTCTTTTTTATGGCCTCTTTTTTTTATTTAGTCCGGAGTCTCATCCCGACTTGTGGGGGAATCATAATCTCCATCATCCTTTCCTCACTTGGGACAATGCTCTAAAAATGATGATCATCACACTTTTATTTACTTACAACTCAATACTTATAATAGAATATGACTCTATGTGAATGCCTCTGGTGGTATACCGGGATATGCAATGAATCAAGAGTGACATGTATGAAAGAATTATGAACGGTGGCTTTGCCACAAATATAATGTCAACTACATGATCATGCAAAGCAATATGACAATGATGGAGCGTGTCATAGTAAACAGAACGATGGTAAGTTGCATGGCAATATATCTTGGAATGGCTATGGAAATGCCATGATAGGTAGGTATGGTGGCTGTTTTGAGGAAGGTATATGGTGGGTGTATGATACCGGCGAAAAGTGCGCGGTATTAGAGAGGCTAGCAATGGTGGAAGGAAGAAAGTGCGTATAATCCATGGACTCAACATTAGTCATAAAGAACTCATATACTTATTGCAAAAATCTACAAGTTATCGAAGCAAACTGTTACGCGCATGCTCCTAGGGGGATAGATTGGTAGGAAAAGACCATCGCTCGTCCCCGACCGCCATTCATATGGAAGACAATCAATAAATAAATCATTCTCAGACTTCGTCACATAACGATTCACCATACGTGCATGCTACGGGAATCACAAACTTTAACACAAGTATTTCTCAAATTCAAAACTACTCAACTAGCATGACTCTAATATCACCATCTTCATATCTCAAAACAATTATCTAGTATCAAACTTATCATAGTATTCAACACACTCATAAGAATTTTTTTACTAATCTTGAATGCCTAACATAATTAAAGCAAATTACCAGGCTGTTTTGTAGGACTCTCAAAATAATCTAAGTGAAGCATGAGAGAACAATAGTTTCTAAAAAACAAATCCACCACCGTGCTCTAAAAGATATAAGTGAGGCACTAGAGCAAAAACTATATAACTCAAAAGATATAAGTGAAGCACATAGAGTAAAAACTATATAACTCAAAAGATATAAGTGAAGCACATAGAGTATTCTAACAATTTCCGAATCATGTGTGTCTCTCTAAAAAGGTGTGTACAGCAAGGATGATTGTGGCAAACTAACAAATAAAGACTCAAATAATACAAGACGCTCCAAGCAAAACACATATCATGTGGTGAATAAAAATATAGCTCCAAGTAAAGTTATCGATGGAAGTAGACGAAAGAGGGGATGCCTTCCGGGGCATCCCCAAGCTTTGGCTTTTTGGTGTCCTTAGATTATCTTGGGGTGCCATGGGCATCCCCAAGCTTAGGCTCTTGCGACTCCTTGTTCCATAATCCATCAAATCTTTTACCCAAAACTTGAAAACTTCACAACACAAAACTTAACAAAAAATCTCGTGAGCTCCGTTAGCGAAAGAAAACAAAACACCACTTCAAGGTACTGTAATGAACTCATTCTTTATTTATATTGGTGTTAAACCTACTGTATTCCAACTTCTCTATTGTTTATAAACTATTTTATTAGCCATAGATTCATCAAAATAAGCAAACAACACACGAAAAACAGAATCTGTCAAAAACAGAACAGTCTGTAGTAATCTGTAACTAACGCAAACTTCTGAACTCAAAAAATTCAGCCAGAATAGGAAGACCTAGAAAATTTGTTTATTGATCAGCAGAAATTGTAATAAATATTTTATCACGTTGTGGTGATTTTTAACAATTGTTTTCGTGAATAGAAAGTTTCTGGAATTTTCAGCAAGATCAAATAACTATCATCCAAGAAGATCCTATAGGTTTAACTTGGCACAAACACTTATTAAAACCTAAAAACAAATCTAACCAGAGGCTAGATCAAATATTTATTCCTAAAAGAAGCAAAAAGCAAAAAAAAATAAAAAAAATTGGGTTGCCTCCAAACAAGCGCTATCGTTTAACGCCCCTAGCTAGGCATTGAGATTTCAATGATGCTCACATGAAAGACAAGAATTGAAGCACAAAGAGAGCATCATAAAACATGTGACAAACACACTTATGTCTAACATACTTCCTATGCATAGGCATTTTATAAGCAAACAAATTATCAAGGCAAGCAAAACCTACCATATGCAAGGAAGTAGAAAGAAACAATAGCAATCTCAAAATAACGAGAGGTAATTTTGTAACATGAAAATTTCTACAACCATATTTTCCTCTCTCATAATAATTACGTGTAGGATCATAATCAAATTCAACAATATAGCTATAATATAAAATATTTTCAACACGATCCACATGCATGCAAAGTTGACACTCTTCCAAAATAGTGGGAATATCATTAACTAAAGTCATGACCTCTCCAAACCCACTTTCATAAAAAATTTCATAAGAATGAACATTTTTCAAATATGTGGGATCTAAAGTTGACACTCTTCCAAACCCACTTTCAATAATATTGCAATCACTATTATCAATCTCATATTCATCATGGGGCTTAAATAAATTTTCAAGATCAAAAGAAGAATCACCCCAATCATGATCATTGCAACAAATAGTAGACGTAGCAAAACTAGCATCCCCAAGCTTAGGGTTTTGCATATTATTAGCACAATTGACATCAAGAGAATTTATAGAAAAACCATTGCAATCATGCTTTTTATTCAAAGATCTATTGTGAATCGCTTCATAAAGTACTTCATCACAATTTTTAGATTCACGAATTTCAAGCAAAACCTCATAAAGATAATCTAGTGCACTCAACTCACTAGCAATAGGTTCATCATAATTATATCTCTTAAAGAGATTAGCAAGTGGATGAGGATCCATAAGCTTTTAGCAAGCGAAGATGCAAGCAAAACGAAGGCACATGGTAACACAAGATCGAACGGAAGGAGGGCGAATAAAACGGCAAGGGTGAAGTGGGGGAGAGGAAAACGAGAGGCAAATGGCAAATAATGTAATGCGAGGGATAAGAGTTTGTGATGGGTACTTGGTATGTCGACTTTTGCGTAGACTCCCCGGCAACGGTGCCAGAAATCCTTCTTGCTGCCTCTTGAGCACTGCGTTGGTTTTCCCTTGAAGAGGAAAGGGTGATGCAGCAAAGTAGCGTAAGTATTTCCCTCAGTTTTTGAGAACCAAGATATCAATACAGTAGGAGGCCACGCACGAGTCCCTCTCACCTACACAAACAAATAAAATCCTCGCAACCAACGAAATAAAGGGGTTGTCAATCCCTTCACGGTCACTTACGAAAGTGAGATATGATAGATATGATAAGATAATATTTTTGGTATTTTTATGAGAAAGATGAAAAATAAAGAAAGCAAAATAAACGGCGCCAGAAATAGCTTGTTGACGAGAGATTAATATGATGGAAAATAGACCCCGGGGCCATAGGTTTCACTAGTGGCTTCTCTCAAGATAGCATAAGTATTACGGTGGGTAAACAAATTACTGTTGAGCAATTGACAGAATTGAGCATAGTTATGAGAATATCTAGGTATGATCATGTATATAGGCATCACGTCCGCGACAAGTAGACCGACTCCTGCCTGCATCTACTACTATTACTCCACACATCGACCGCTATCCAGCATGCATCTAGAGTATTAAGTTCAAAAGAACAGAGTAACGCTTTAAGTAAGATGACATGATGTAGAGGGATAAACTCATGCAATATGATATAAACCCCATCTTGTTATCCTTGATGGCAACAATACAATACGTGCCTTGCTTCCCCTACTGTCACTAGGAAAGGACACCGCAAGATTGAACCCAAAGCTAAGCACTTCTCCCATTGCAACAAAGATCAATTTAGTAGGCCAAACCAAACTGATAATTCGAAGAGACTTGCAAAGATAACCAATCATACATAAAAGAATTCAGAGAAGATTCAAATATTGTCCATAGATAAACTTGATCATAAACCCACAATTCATCGGTCTCAACAAACACACCGCAAAAGAAGATTACATCGAATAGATCTCCACAAGAATCGTGGAGAACTTTGTATTGAGATCCAAAGAGAGAGAAGAAGCCATCTAGCTAATAACTATGGACCCGAAGGTCTGAGGTAAACTGCTGACACATCACCGGAGAGGCTATGGTGTTGATGTAGAAGCCCTCCGTGATCGATACCCCCTCCGGCGGAGCTCCGGAAAAGGCCCCAAGATGGGATCTCACGGGTACAGAAGGTTGCGGTGGTGGAAATAGGTTTTTTGGCTCCGTATCTGGTAGTTTGGGGGTACGTAGGTATATATAGGAGGAAGAAGTACGTCGGTGGAGCAACGTGGGCCCCACGAGGGTGGAGGGCGCACCCAAGGGGTAGGCGCGCCCCCTACCTCGTGCCTTCCTGGTAGCTTTCTTGACTTAGGCTCCAAGTCCTCTGGATCACGTTCGTTCCAAAAATCACGTTCCCGAAGGTTTCATTCCGTTTGGACTCCGTTTGATATTCTTTTTCTGCGAAACTCTGAAATAGGCAAAAGAAACAATTCTGGGTTGGGCCTCCGGTTAATAGGTTAGTCCCAAAAATAATATAAAAGTGTATAATAAAGCCCATTAATGTCCAAAACAGAATATAATATAGCATGGAACTATCAAAAATTATAGATACGATGGAGACGTATCACTTATCTTGCGCATTTTAGAGTATCCACTTTCACTTGTCTATGAACTGTATAGGCAACCCAGAGGTCCTTTACCGCGGACGCGGCTATTCGAATAGATCATTTATAACCCTGCAGGGGTGTACTTCTTCACACATGTTTCCACCACTTAGCGTCTGCACACGATATGTGCTCGGCAGACTTCAAGCGAAAGCCGACGTGGGTGTACACCATGACCTGACTAACCACACAAGTCTCTAGTACAGGTTTATCGCCTATTCAGGTTCCATCCGCAGGGAGTCCGGCCGAGGTTTGCACATATGGCCCCGAACGATGTGTACAGGGTTCTGCGACACCAAACGGGCGCCCGGCATACCCGGCCACGTGCCTACGGCATCACAGCCCACCCCTCGGGTCAGCGCTGCGCACGACCTCCAGCATACTACAAACACCAGAAACTACTTGCAACTCCTGGACAAAGGACAGGGGCGGTTAATAAGTCGAGTGGGCTCATATTTCAGGGCCCAACGTGTGGTACTAGCTATTCATGGATCACAAACACAGAACTCAGTTCCTGAGGACGGTTTTCAATGAGACAACCCACCATGTACTCCTACATGGCCTCTCACCGCTACCTTTACCAAATCGTGTTCACACACTTAGCTCTCAACCGTAGGACATGTTCACCACATTCCAATTCATTCCTGATGAATTAGACCCGACTCAACTCTAAGCAGTAGCAGGCATGACAAACAAGCATGAATGAGTAGGCACATCAGGGCTCGAACAACTCCTACTCATGCTAGTGGGTTTCATCTATTTACTATGGCAATGACAGGTCATGCAGAGGAAAAGGGGGTTCAACTACCATAACAAGTAACAGATGAATCGTTGTTGTCCTAATGCAGTAAAAGAGAGGAGGAGCGAGAGAGTGGCATTGTATCGGAATGAACAAGGGGTTTTTGCTTGCCTGGCACTTCCTAAGATAGTATAGCTCTTCATTGGTGTCACTGAACTCATCGTCGGAACCACGTCTACTGAGAGGGGGCAAACACCGACAAACAAGAGGGAACACGATCAATGCAATGCAACAATATGATGCATGATTATGACATGGCAATATGCTCTGATTTGAGCTAATGCAACTAGGAACAGAAGGGTTTGGGTTTATTTGAACCAAAGGTTCAAATTCAATTTCAAACTATGAATTCCAAAGTGCATTAACATGTTTTGAACTATACAGCAAGGTTAAGTTGCTTTAACATGCATGAAACCAGTACCAATGGAAAGATTGGATTTTTCTGATCATTTTTCATATATAATTTCTTTCATTCTAACTTACGGTTGATTTTCTATGATTTTTAGAAGTTTGGGATATTTTCTGAAATTAATAAATTATTTCTGATTTATTTTAAATCCAGAAAGTATTTACGGCATCAACGTGACATCATCATGATGTCAGCAGGTCAACAGGGCTAGTCCAGGTCAAACCTGGTGCGTGGGGTCCACACGTTAGTGACACATGGCTGGTTAGTGTCGCTGACAGGTGGGCCTGGTCAACGGCCACGTCAGCAGGGTCAAAGATGACGCGTGGGGCCACTGTGGTTAATTAAAACTAAAGAGAACTAAACCAAGTTTAATTAGGCAGCGAGGCCCGGCTGTCAGAGTCACTAGGTGTTAACTAACTACGTTATTAGCCCTAACTAATCTACCACGTCACCGGATTAACTCCGTCGATAACCGGAGCGCGGCAGCGATGCCCGTCCGGCCAACTCGGGCGTTGACTAGACACGAGGCCGGGCGCGTTCGAAATCCTGCGATGCGGCGCATATAATGGTGGCCACGGTGTGTGCTGGGACGGCGTGCAACGGCGGTGGCGACGAGCTGGGCGGCGGCCGGAGCTCGGGCGTCGGTCGTTTTGCTGCTGCAGCATGCTAGCGGGCGAACGGAGGCACTAGCGAGGCACTACAAGGTGCGGGGAGTGCGTTAGGCACCAGCGCATCACCAAAATGTCACCGGAATGACGCCGGCGTCGAGCTCGTGCGGCGGAGCATCTCGGCGCCGGTAGAGGAGGCGACTAGAGGTTGAAATCGAGCATGGAATTAGGGGGAAACGAAGCAGGGGCTCACATGGAGTCGGTAGGGAGGCTCTGCAAGCTCGGGGAGGTCCGGATGGCGGCACAATGGCGATGGCGATCCGGCGGCCGTGCACGAAGAAGACGGTCGATGGCGTCGCTGCGGTTCGTCCGAGCTCATGTACTTCGACTTGGAGGAGCATCGGGTCGTCTCGGAGCTCGTGGGCATGTAGGAGGGGTGAGGAAGGGCCGGTGGCCATGGTGAACGATGACGGTGGCGATGGGCGAGTTCGGGTCTGCTCGGGAGAGGGGCTAGAGACCGAGGGAGAGAGCAGAGAACGAGGGGAGAGGCAGAGGGGGCTACGGGGCGTCTCCAGACGCATCGGGGGCGCCTCGGTGGCAGGCAGGAGGTGGCTAGGGGCGGCGCGCTGGTGACAGGCAGTAGCCTGCGTGCTCTGGCGGAAGGTTGGTGATGGCTAGCACTGTGGGCCAGTGGGCCGCAAAGTGCTGCGCCAGCTGGGGCGCCAGATGGGCTGTAGGTAAGTTAGGTAGGCTTTCTGTCCTTTTCTTTTTATTTCTGTTTTCTAATTCTTTTGTAATTTTAGGGCTTTAATTAAAATACTAAAACTAACTCAAAAATCATGAAACTGCTTAAGCCCACTGTTTGGAATATTTCCAATAGTAAACATTTTAGTTCATGATTATTTGGACATTTAAAATATTTTATAGCATTTAAATGCCCAAATGCAAATAGAGTATGATTTAATTCAGTGACCCTATGATGTCCTAGAAATATGTGCACCATTTTTGTTAGAGGTTCCAGACCATGGCAAAGATGATGAACATTTTAGAAGGGCATTTCAGGTTCATTGAAAAAGTATTTTAGTAACCCTAGTTGGATTAAGTGGTGTTGGGGGTTTCTGCTATCCCCATTTCAATGTTTCTGAGGAATTTAAACATGATGCAGTCACTCTAATGCATGCACTGACTAGGGTTGTGACAGGAACTTTCCTCCCAGAGGGGGAAATCATTGCCATCATCATCACCAACAATTCTCTCATCTTCGAGAGGGCAATCTCCATCAATATCTTCAAGAGCACCATCTCCTCTCAAACCTAGTTCATCTCTTCTGTTCAATCTTTGTACCAGAACCTCAGATTGGTACCTGTGGGTGACTAGTAGTGTTGATTACATCTTGCAGTTGATTACTATATGGTTTACTTTGGTGGAAGATTATATGTTCAGATCCATTATGCTATTTAATACCCCTCTGATCTTGAGCATGATTATCATTTGTGAGTATTTACTTTTGTTCTTGAGGTCACGGGAGAAGTCATGTTGCAAGTAATCATGTAACTTGATATGTGTTTGATATTTTGATGATATGTATGTTGTGATTCCCTTAGTGGTGTCATGTGAACGTCGACTACATGGCACTTCAGCATATTTGGGCCTAAGGGAATGCATTGTGGAGTAGTTATTAGATGATGGGTTGCTAGAGTGACAGAAGCTTAAACCCTAGTTTATGCACTACTTCGTAATGGACCGATTTGGATCCAAAAGTTTAATGCTATGGTTAGATTTTATCTTAATTCTTTTCTCGTAGTTGTAGATGCTTGCGAGGGGGTTAATCATAAGTAGTAGGTTTGTTCAAGTAAGAACAACACCTAAGCACCGGTCCACCCACATATCAAATTATCAAAGTAGTGAACACGAGTCAAATCAACATGATGAAAGTGACTACATGAAATTCCCATGTACCCTGAAGAACGCTTTGCTTATTATAAAAGACTGTTTTGGCATGTCCTTTGCCACAAAAGAATTGGGCCTTGCTGCGCTTTACTTACCGTTGCTATTACTTGCTCGTTACAAATTACCTTGCTATCAAACTACTCGTTACCGACAATTTCAGTGCTTGTAGAAATTACCTTGCTGAAAACCACTTGTCATTTCCTTCTGCTCCTTGTTGGATTTGACACTCTTACTTATCCAAAGGACTACGATTGATCCCCTATACTTGTGGGTCATCAGCCACCTAGCGGTGCATTAAGGACATAATTCTTATGTGCACCAATGAGGATAATCCTCAAGTTACGGACCAAGTCCGTGTAGTTGCTACCATCATCTTTCAAATCAGCTATGTCTAGGAACTCATTAAAATTCAAGGGAACGGTAGCACAGGCCATTAATCTACAACATAGATATTCAAAAATATTAAGACTAAGTTCATGATAAATTTTAGTTCAAATAATCAAATTACTAATGAACTCCCACTTAAATCAACATTCCTCAAGTTGTCTTAGTCATATGTGATCCAAATCAACTAACCCATGTCCAATCATCACGTGAGATGGGGGTAGTCTTCAATGGTGAACATCTCTATGTTGATCATATCTACTATAAGAATCACATTTGACCGTTCGGTCTCCAGTGTTTCGTGACCGTGTCTGTACATGCTAGGCTCGTCAAGTTTAACCCAAGTATTCTGCATGTGCAAAATTGGCTTACACCCGTTGTATGTGAACGTAGAGTCTATCACACCTGATCATCACGAGGTGCTTCGAAACGACGAACTTTGGCAACGGTGCATACTCGGGGAGAACACTTTTATCTTGAAATTAAGTGAAGGGATCATCTTATCATGCTACCGTCATTCTAAGCAAAATAAGATGCATAAAGGATAAACATCACATCCAAACAAAAAAAATATGTGACATGACATGGCCATCATCATCTTGTGCTTTTGATATCCATCTCCAAAGCATCGTCATGATCTCCATCGTCACCGGCACGACACCTTGATCTCCATCGTAGCATCAGGGTCGTCTCGCCAACTATTGCTTCTACAACTATTGCTAACACATAGCGATAAAGTAAAGCAATTACATGGCACTTAAATGATTGACACGCAGGTCATACAATAATTAAAGACAACCCTAAGGCTCCTGCCGGTTTTCGTACTCATCGACATGCAAGTCATGAACTTACTGCAAAACATGTTCATCTCATACATTAACATATATCACATCATATCTTGACCATATCACATCACAACATGCCCTGCAAAAACAAGTTAGACGTCCTCTACTTTGTTGTTGCAAGTTTTACGTGGCTACTATGGGCAACTAGCAAGAACCGTTCTTACCTACAACAAACCACAACGGTGATTATCAAGTTGCTATTTAACCTTCTACAAGGACCACCGTAGTGAAATCTGATTCAACTAAAGTAGGAGAAACAGACACCCGCCAGCCACCTTTATGCAAAACAAGTTGCATGTCAGTCTGTGGAACCGGTCTCATATGCATGGACATGTAAGGTTGGTCCGGGCCGCTTCTGTTGGGACACGTTGCCTGGAAAACAATTTTTTCTACGCACACGCAAGATCTATCCATGGAGATGCATAGCTACGAGAGGGGAGAGTATGTCTAAGTACCCTCGTAGACCGTAAAGCGGAAGCGTTTATCAAGGCGATTGGTGTAGTCAACCACCTTCGCGATACAACCGATCAAGCACCGAATGTACGACACCTCCGCGTTCAGCACATGTTTAGCACGATGACGACTTGCCTTCTTGATCCAGAAAGCCGGGCGAAGTAGTAGATGAGTTCCGGCAGCACGACAGCGTGGTGACGGTGGTGATGCAACTCTCTCCGCAGGGCTTCGCCAAGCACTATAAAAATATGACCGATGACGAACTAGAGGGAGAGGGGCGCCACACACGGCTTGGGGATCGTGTTGCTTGTTGCCCCTCTCCCTCCACACACACACACACACACACACATATATATATAGGTGGGGGGAGGATGGGAGGTAGCCTAGGGTTCCCCCAAGGGGCCGGCGGCCACCTTGGGCCTTACGGCCCCTTGCCTTTTTAGGCGCGCGGGGAAAGGTAGGGAGGGTGGCGCCCCCCTTTCCTTTCTCCCATGAGGAGGGGAAGGCAGGAGGGGCTAGCCCTCCCCCCTTTCCTTCCCTATGTCTGTCGGCCAAGGAGAGGGCGCGCCAGCCCCTTGTGGGCTGGTATGTGCCTCCCCTTGACCCATTAGGCCCATATATTCCCCGTAGGTGACCCGATGCCCCTTCCGGTGACCCGATGAATACCCGGTACATCCCGAAACCTTTTTGGTGACCAAATGGCATCATCCTATATGTCAATCTTTACCTCCGAACGATTCTTGAGCTTCTCGTCATGTCCATGATCTCATCCGGGACTCCGAACAACATTCGGTAATCAACTCACATAACTCATATAATACTATATGGTCAACGAATGTTAAGCGTGAGGACCCTACGGGTTTGAGAATGATGTAGACATGACCGAGACGCCTCTCCAGTCAATAAGCAATAGCGTGACCTGGATGCCCATATTGCTTCCTACATATTCTACAAAGATCTTTATCTATCGAACCTTAATGACAACATACGTACTTCCCTTTGTCTGTCAGTATATTACTTGCCCGAGATTCGATCGTCGGTATCTTCATACCTAGTTCAATCTCGTTACCAGCAAGTCTCTTTACTTGTTTCGTAATACATCATCTCGTAACTAACTCCTTAGTCACTTTGCTTGCAAGCTTCTTGTGATGTGTATTACAAAGAGGGCCCAGAGATACCTCTCCGATACACGCAATGACAAATCCCAATCTCGATCCATGCCAACTCAACAAACACCTTCAGAAATACCTATAGAGCACCTTTATGATCACCCAGTTACGTTGTGATGTTTGATAGCATACAAGGTATTCCTCCGGTATCCGGGAGTTGCATGATCTCATAGTCGAAGGAATATGTATTTGACATTAAAAAAGCAGTAGCAATAAACTAAACAATCATATGCTAAGCTAACGGATGGGTCTTGTCCATCACATCATTCTCCTAATGATGTGATCCCGTTACCAAGTGACAACACATGTCCATGGTTAGGAAACCTTAACCATCTTTGATTAATGAGCTAGTCTAGTAGAGGCTTACTAGGGACACGGTATTTGTTTATGTATCCACACATGTATTTAAGTTTCTGATCAATACAATTATAGCATGAATAATAAACCTTTATCATGAATAAGGAAATATAATAATAACAACTTCAATATTGCCTCTAGGGCATATTTCCATCAGTCTCCCACTTGCACTAGAGTCAATAATCTAGTTCACATCGCCATGTGATTAAAACCCATAGTTTACATTGCCATGTGACTAACAACCAAAGAGTTTACTAGAGTCAATAATCTAGTTCACATCGCCATGTGATTAATACCCAAAGAGTACTAAGGTGTGATCATGTTTTGCTTGTGAGAGATGTTTAGTCAATGGGTCTGTCATATTCAGATCCGTATGTATTTTGCAAATTTCTATGTCTACAATGCTCTGCATGGAGCTACTCTAGCTAATTGCTCCCACTTTCAATACGTATCCATACTGTGACTCGGAGTAATCCGAATCGGTGTCAAATCTTGCATCGATATAAACCTTTACGACGAACTCTTTATAACCTCGATAACCAAGAAACATTTCCTTAGTCCTGTTAGGTAACTAAGGATAATTTTGACCGGTGTCCAGTGATCCACTCCTGGATCACTATTTTACCCCGTTGCTAAACTCATGGCAAGGCACACAATAGGTTTGGTACACAACCTGGCATACTTTATAGTACCAATGGCTGAGCATAGGGAATGACTTTCATTCTCTCTCTATCTTCTGCCGTGGTCGAGCTTTGAGTCTTACTCAACTTCACACCTTGCAACACAGGCAAGAACCCTTTCTTTGACTGGTCCATTTTGAACTTCTTTAGAACTTTGTCAAGGTATGTGCTTTGTGAAAGTTCTAGTAAGCGTCTTGATCTATCCCTATAGATCTTGATGCCCAATATATAAGAAGCTTCTCTGAGGTCTTTCATTGACAAATTCTTGTTCAAGTATCCTTCTATGTTATTAAGAAATTCTATATCATTTCCAATCAATAATATGTCATCTACATATAATATCACAAATGCTATAGAGCTCCCACTCATTTTCTTGTAAATTCAGGCTTAACCATAAGTCTATATAAAACCATATGCTTTGATCACATCATCAAAGTGTATATTCCAACTCTGAGATGCTTGCACCAGTCCATAGATGGATCGCTGGAGCTTGCACACTTTGTTAGCACCTTTAGGACTGAAAAAACCTTCTGGTTGCATCATATACAACTCTTTTTTGAGAAATCCATTAAGGAATGTAGTTTTGACGTCTATTTGCCAGATTTCATAATCATAAAATGAGGCAATTGCTAACATGATTCGGACAGACTTAAGCATCGCTACGGGTGAGAAAGTCTCATCGTAGTCAACCCCTTGCATTTTTGGAAAACCTTTTGCGACAAGTCGAGCTTTGTAGACAGTGACATTACCATCAGCGTGCATCTTCTTCTTGAAGATCCATATATTCTCAAAGGCTTGCCGATCATTGGGCAAGTCCACCAAAGTCCACACTTTGTTCTCATACATGGATCCTATCTCAGATTTCATGGCCTCAAGCCATTTATCGGAATCTGGGCTTATCCTAGGTTCATCATAGTTTGTAGGTTCGCCGTGGTCTAATAACATGACTTCCAGGACAGGATTACTGTAACACTCTGGTGCAGAACGTGTTCTTGTCGACCTACGAGGTCTAGTAGTAACTTGATCCAAAGTTTCATGATCACCATCATTAGCTTCCTCTCTAGTTGGTGTAGGCATCATGGGAACGATTTTTCTCTAATGTGCTACTTTCCGATTCGAGAGAAGGTACAATTAGTTCATCAAGTTCTACTTTCCTCCCACTCACTTCTTTCTAGAGAAACTCCTTCTCTAGAAAGGATCCATTCTTGGCAACAAAGATCTTGCCTTCGGATCTGTGGTAGAAGGTGTAATCAATAGTTTCCTTAGGGTATCCTATGAAGATGCACTTCTCCAATTTGGGTTCGAGCTTATCAGGCTGATGCCTTTTGACATAAGTGTCGCATCACCAAACTTTAAGAAACGACAGGTTAGGTTTCTTGCCAAACCACAGTTCATACGACGTCGTCTCAACGGATTTAGATGGTGCCCTATTTAACGTGAATGCAGCTGTCTATAATGCATAACCCCAAAATGATAAAGGAAAATCGGTAAGAGACACCATAGATTACACCATATCTAATAAAGTGTGGTTACGACGTCCGGACACACCATTACACTGTGGTGCTCTAGGTGGCGTGAGTTGTGAAATAATTCCACATTGTTTTAAATGAAGGCCAAACTCGTAACTCAAGTATTTACCTCCATGATCAGATAATAGAAATTTTATTTTCTTGTTAAGATTTTTCTCTACTTCACTCTGAAATTGTTTGAACTTTCAATTGTTTCAGATTTGTGTTTCATTAAATAGATATACCCATACCTACTCAAATCATCTGTAAAGGTTAGAAAATAATGATACCCTCCGCATGCCTCAACATTCATCGGACCGTATACATCGGTATGCATTTTTTCCAGTAAGTCATTACCTTGCTCCATTGTTCTGGAGAACGGAGTTTTAGTCATCTTGCCCATGAGGCATGGTTCACAAGTATCAAATGATTCATAATCAAGTGATTCCAAAAGTCCATCCGCATGGAGTTTCTTCATGCGCTTTACACCAATATGACCTAAATGACAGTGTCACAAGTATGTTGCACTATCATTATCAACTTTGCGTCTTTAGGCATCAATATTATGAATATGTGCATCATTACGATTGAGATTCAACAGGAATTGACCATTGATCATAAGTGCTTGACCATAAATGATATTACTCATATAAATAGAACAGCCATTATTCTCTAACTTAAATGAATAACCATCTCGCAATAAACAAGATCCAGATATAATGTTCATGCTCAACGCTGTCACCAAATAACAAATATTAAGGTCTAAAACTAATCCTGAAGGTAGATGTAGAGGTAGCGTGCCGACGACGATCACATCGACCTTGGAACCATTCCCGACGCGCATTGTCACCTCATCCTTCGCCAATCTTCATTTATTCTATAGCTCCTGTTTCGAGTTACAAATATGAGCAACTGAACCAGTATCAAATACCCAGACGCTACTACGAGCATTAGTAAGGTACACATCAATAACATGTATATCAAATATACCTTTGTCCACTTTTCCATCCTTCTTATCTGCCAAGTATTTGGGGAAGTTCTGCTTCCAGTGACCATTCCCTTTGCAGTAGAAGCACTTAGTTTTAGGCTTGGGTCCAGTTTTGGGCTTCTTCACGGGAGTGGCAACTTGCTTGCCATTCTTCTTGAAGTTCCCTTTCTTTCCCTTGCCCTTTTTCCTGAAACTAGTGGTCTTGTTAACCAGCAACACTTGATGCTCCTTCTTGATTTCTACCTCCACAGCCTTAAGCATTGCGAAGAGCTCGGGAATCGTTTTCGTCATCCCTTGCATATTATACATCACTATGAAGCCTTGGTAGCTTGGTGGCAGTGATTGAAGAACTCTGTCAATAACACTCTCAACTGGAAGATCAATTGCCAGCTGAGTCAAGTGGTTATGATACCCGGACATTTTAAGTATGTGCCCACTGACAGAACTATTCTCCTCCATCTTGCAGCTATAGAACTTGTTGAAGACTTCATATCTCTCAACTCGGGAATTTTCTTGAAATATTAACTTCAGTTTTTGGAACATATCATATGCTCCATGGTGTTCCAAACGTCTTTGAAGTCCCGGTTCTAAGCCATAAAGCATGGCACAATGAACTATTGGGTAGTCATCAGATCGAGCCTGCCAGACGTTCATAACATTTGTAGTAGCTCCTACAGCAGGTCTGTCACCCAGTGGTGCATCAAGGACATAATTCTTTTGTGCAGCAATGAGGATAATCCTCAAGTTACGGACCTAGTCCGTGTAGTTGCTACCATCATCTTTCAACTTAGCTTTCTCTAGGAATGCATTAAAATTCAGGGGAACGGTAGCACGGGCCATTGATCTACAACATAGATATGCTAAAACTATTAAGACTATGTTCATGATAAATTAAGTTCAATTAATGAAATTACTAATGAACTCCCATTTAAAATAACATCCCTCAAGTTATGTAAGTGATACTTGATCCAAATCAACTAACCCATGTCCGATCGTCACATGAGATGGGGTAGTCATCAGTGGTGAACATCTCTATGTTGATCATATCTACTATACGACTCACGTTCGACCTTTTGGTCTCCAGTGTTCCGAGACCATGTCTGTACATGCTAGGCTCGTCAAGTTTAACCCAAGTATTCTACATGTGCAAAATTGTCTTACGCCCGTTGTATGTGAACGTAGAGTCTATCACACCCAATCATCATGAGGTGCTTCGAAAAGACGAACTTTGGCAATGGTGCATACTCAGGCAGAACACTTTTATCTTGAAATTAAGTGAAGGGATCATCTTATAATCCTACTGTCGTTCTAAGAAAAATAAGATGTATAAAGGATAAACATCACATGTATTCAAAATATGTGACATGATATGGCCATCATCATCTTGTGCTTTTGATCTCCATCTCCAAAGCATCGTCATGATCTCCATCATCACCGGATCGACACCTTGATCTCCATCGTTGTGTCGGGGTCATCTCGCCAACTATTGCATCTACAACTATTGCTAACACATAGCGATAAAGTAAAGCAATTACATGGCGCTTGCATCTCAAACAATAATTAAGAGACAACCCTAAGTCTCATACCGGTTGTCGATATTACAAAACATGATCATCTCATACAAACGTATATCACATCACATCTTGACCATATCACATCACAACATACCCTGCAAAAGCAAGTTAGACGTCCTATACTTTGTTGTTGCAAGTTTTATGTGGCTGCTACGAGCAACTAGCAAGAATCGTTCTTACCTATGCAAAACCACAACGGTGATTATCAAGTTTGCTGTTTTAACCTTCTTCAAGGACCGACCGTAGTGAAATTCGATTCAACTAAAGTAGGAGAAATAGACACCCGCCAGCCACCTTTATGCAAAACAAGTTGCATGTTAGTCGGTGGAACCGGTCTCATGTGCGTGGACATGTAAGGTTGGTCTGGGCCGCTTCATCCCACAATACCGCTGAATCAAAATAAGACGTTGGTGGTAAGCAGTATGACCATCACTGCCCACAACTCTTTTGTGTTCTACTCATGCATATCATCTACACATAGACCTGGCTCAGATGCCACTGTAGGGAAACGTTGCATGGAAAACAAACAAAAAAATCTACGCACATGCAAGATCTATCCATGGAGATGCATAGCTAAGAGAGGGGAGAGTATGTCTACGTACCCTCGTAGACCGTAAAGCGGAAGCATTTATCAACGCAGTTGATGTAGTCGAACACCCTCGCGATCCAACCGATAAAGCACCGAACGTACGACACCTCTCCGTTCAGCACACGTTCAGCTCGATGACGTCCTCGCCTTCTTGATCCAGCAAGACGGGCGAAGTAGTAGATGAGTTCTGGTAGCATAATAGCATGGCGACGGTGGTGATGCAACTAGCTCCGCAAGGCTTCGCCATGCACTACAGACATGGCTTGGGGATCGTGGTGGTTGTTGCCCCTCTCCCTCCACACATGTATAAGGTGGCGGGGAGGAGGGGAGCTAGCCTAGGGTTCCCCCAAGGGGCCGGCGGCCACCTTGGGCCTTGCCCTAGCCGCGCCCCCTTGCCTTTTTAGGCGCACGGGGAAAGGCACGGGAGGGTGCCCCCTTTCCTTTCTCTCATGAGGAGGGGAAGGCAGGAGGGGCTAGCCCTCCCCCCTTTCCTTCCCTAGGGCCGGCGGCCAGGGAGAGTGCGCGCCAGCCCTTTGTGGGCTGGTGTGTGCCTCCCCTTGGCCCATTATGCCCACATACTCGCCGTAGGTCTTCCGGAACCCCTTCCGGTGACCCGATGAATATCCGGTACATCCCAAAACCTTTCCGGTGACCAAATGGCATCATCATATATATCAATATTTAACTCCGGACCATTTCAGAGCTCCTAGTCATGTTCATGATCTCATCCGGGACTCCGAACAACATTCAGTCATCAACTCACATAACTCATACAATACTATATCGTCAATGAACGTTAAGCGTGCGGATTCTACGGGTTCGAGAATGATGTAGACATGACCGAGACGCCTCTCCGGTCAATAACCAATAGCAGGACCTAGATGTCCATATTGGTTCCTACATATTCTACAAAGATCTTAATCGGTCAAACCTTTATGAAAACATACATAATTCCTTTTTTCTGTCGTATGTTACTTGCCTGAGATTCGATCATTGGAATCTTCATACCTAGTTCAATCTCGTTATCGGAAAGTCTCTTTACTCGTTCCGTAATACATCATCTCATAACTAACTCCTTAGTCACTTTGCTTGCAAGCTTCTTGTGATGTGTATTACCGAGAGGGCCTAGAGATACCTCTCCGATACACGGAGTGACAGATCCCAATCTCGATCCATGCCAACTGAACAAACACCTTCAGAAACACCTGTAGAGCATCTTCATGATCACCCAGTTATGTTGTGATGTTTTATAGCACACAAGATATTCCTCTGGTATCCGGGAGTTTCATGATCTCATAGTCGAAGGAATATGTATTTGACATTAAGAAAGCAGTAGCAAGAAACTGAACGATCATATCCTAAGCTAACAGATGGGTCTTGTCCATCACATCATTCTCCTAATGATGTGATGCCGCTATCAAGTGACAACACATGTCCATGGTTAGGAAACCTTAACCATCTTTGATCAACAAGCTAGTCTAGTAGAGGCTTACTAGGGACACGGTATTTGTTTATGTATCCACACATGTATTTAAGTTTCCGATCAATACAATTCTAGCATGAATAATAAACCTTTATCATGAATAAGGAAATATAATAACAACAACTTTAAGATTGTCTCTAGGGCATATTTCCATCAGCTTTATCCCACAATGCCCCCGAATCAAAATAAGACATTGGTGGGAAGCAATATGAACCCCACCGCCCACAACTCCATTGTGTTCTACTCGTGCATATCATCTATGGATAGACCTGGCTCATTATGCCACTTTGGGGAACGCTGCATGGAAAACAATAAAAAATCTACGCACACACAAAATCTATCCATGGAGATGCATAGCTGCGAGAGGGGGAGAGCATCTACACACCCTTGTAGATCACTAAGTAGAAGCGTTTATCAACGCGGTTGATGTAGTCGTACACCTTCATGACCCGTCCCGATCAAGTACCGAACGTTCGGCACCTCCGCGTTCAGCACACGTTCATCTCGATGACATCCTTGCCTTCTCGATCCAGCAAGAGAGTCGAAGTAGTAGATGAGTTCTGGCAGCACGATGACGTGATGAAACTATCCGCAGGGGTTCATCAAGCACAACGGATGTGGACGGAGGAGGAACTAGAACTAGAGGGAGACGGGGCGCCACACATGGCTTGGGGATCGTGGTGTGTGTTTCCCCTCTCCCTCCTCTTATATATATAGGTGGGAGGAGGGGAGGCAGCCTAGGGAGCCCCCAAGGGGCCAGCGGCCAGCCCTGGCCGTGCCGCCCTTCCTTCTTTGGCACCCAGGGAGAAGGCAGGAGGGGAGGCGCCCCCCTTTTGTTTCTCTCATGTGGAGGGGAAGGCAGGATGGGCTAGCCCTTGTCCCTTTCCTTCCCTAGGGACCGCGGCCTAGAGGTGGGGCGCACCAGCCCCTTGTGGGCTGGTGTGCTTCCCTCGTTGGCCCAATAAGCCCAATAACTCCGTGTAGCCTTCCCAGAACCCCTTCTAGTGATCCGATAAATACCCGGTGCATTCTGAAACCTTTCTGGAGATCAAATAGTATCATCCTATATATCAATCTTTACCTCCGGACCTTTCCGGAGCTCCTCGTCATGTCCGTGATCTCATCCGGGACTCCGAACAACATTTGGTCACTATTTCACATAACTCATACAATACTATATCGTCAACGAACATTAAGCGTGCGGACCCTATAGGATCGAGAATGATGTAGACATGACCTAGACGCCTCTTCGGTCAATAACCAATAGCGGGACCTGTATGCCCATATTGGTTCCTAGATATTGTACGAAGATCTTTATCGGTCAAACCTTTATGAGAACATACGTAGTTCCCTTTGTCTGTCAGTATGTTACATGCCCGAGATTCGATCGTTGGTATTGACGATGACATGCACCTAGGGTAGGGCCATAGGCCTGACATAGACACCCTACCCAAGGACACATCCCTAGAGTCAAGAACATTCAAAGTACAATAGAAGATACCGACTGAAATCACCTTGGAGTGCAATCCACGCGACCAGCTATCCCACTCGGATATCCCAATTCCACTCGACCAAGATAGAGTCACTCGACCACACGAAGAATCACTCGGAGTACAGAAGGTCTAATGCCACCCCAGGATGGCAACGGTCAGGCGTTCACTCCGTCGTCTTAAAGATCATTATAGTCATTTATTGGTAGCGTTACCAGTAACGCCCCTGCCTTAACGTACATTAAACCCTGTGTAACTGAGGGCTGGAGGGGCCTGACGCACTCTATATAAGCCACCCCCTCCTCTTGCACAAGGGTTTTCACCCCTGTAACTCTCACGCATAATCCAGTTGACAAGCCTCCGGGCACCGAGACATAGGGCAATTACTTCCTCCGAGAAGAGCCTGAACTCATAAACCTTGTGTGTACAACCTCGCCGTAGCTAGGACCCTGCCTCCTCCTACGTACCCCCTATTCTTACTGTCAGACTTGCTCCCACGACAGTTGACGCCCACCGTGGGGCCGGCATCTTAGTGACTTCCAGTGAGGTTGTAGTTTTTCCGATCTTCATCAACATGGTTTCCGGCGATGGTTTGGCTTTGGGTAACGAGATCTGTCTCGGCGCGCTCGCCTTTGTCACTGACGACTCCGCCTGGCTCCAAGAGGCCCCCTCGACATCGAGGCCCTTCCCATCAGCGGGGCGGTGCACTTCCGCGCTAGTGCCTGCGGCGTCCTCCTGCGGCAGCCGTCGACCCGGTATCGGTCGGCTCCCGCGTAATCCACTCTCCCTGCTGTATGCCACCGCAAGCGATCCGGTCGGTCGCGGCTTCAGCGGTGGGTGAAGCATGCAGTGGCTCGACAGTCGGCCACCCCTCAAGTCACGGCAATCAAGCCTGACGAATCTCTCTACGGTCCATTTGACCTGTCGACTGGTTCCGCAGACGCTTTGTCCGAGTGCGGAAGTAGCGATCCCGCGGCGGAAGTCTTCATGGTCGACTCCCGTTGTAGTCCGCCTGGTTTCCGTCGCAACGACGGCGGCAGCGATGGTGATGGCCCGTCGTACATTCATGATGTGTATGAACCCCAAGCCCTCAATTCGGAGCAGAGGGAAGAGTTGCATCGCCGCAACATGGAGGCACTCTGGACCCCCATCGTGGGGAGACTTCCGAGGCTCGGGCCTTGGAGGCTGCGCGCCTGGCCACCTTGGCTGAGCGCACGTGTCTAGAGAATCTTCAACATTCACTCGACGAATGCGCCCACCGATAGATCCCTGAATCCAGTCGACGGCCTCGACAATTGTTTCTACCTAAAACTTAGGTATACCGTACTCCAGTCCAGAACCTTGCAGCTGCAACACGTATAGCAGAATCAATTTAGCCGTCTCATTCAGAAGCTGGTAGAGGTTTGCTGCAGATCCAAGCGCTGCTCCGATCGGCGGGTGAACAGAATACAGTTGTTTCTAAGTCGTGTAATAGGATCCATAGCAGATCTATGGTTGCACACACGATTCAGTCATCTCACATTCCAAGATCACCTTTGCGGCATGACGATCGTGGGCACCGCTAGGATCAGTACCTAGATCGGGGCCACGGACAGTATGATCATCGATACGCCCGTGATGACCACCGTCGAGTGCCTACGGCCCCTCCGAGTGGCGGATCGTACGCGACCCAACGGTATGATGACAGACGCCCATATGGTGATGAGCGGAGAGCTCCAGTTGACCCAAGAGAGCCTGGATTTGATGCAAGATCACTTCTCGTAAAAGGTTTGGTCGACAGGGGCCGAGCACATAGAGAAGGGCAAGACAAAAACCATCCGAATGGAAGCAGAGTACATGTTTCTGGACCTGAATGTTTTAGCAGAGTCATCCGAGCTGCAGAGATCCCTCCAACTTCAGGTTGGCGACGGGCGTGAGTAAGTTCACCGGTGAGTCGAAGCCTGACACTTGGCTAGAAGATTACCGAGTGGCAGTGCAGATTGGTGGAGGCAACGATGACGTAGCCATGAAGCACCTCCCCCTGATGCTCGAGGGTTCAACAAGAGCTTGGTTGAATCAGTTGGCCCCTGGAAGTATTTTCAGTTGGGAAGAGTTGGCCCGAGTGTTTATCAAAACATTTGAGGGCACCTGCAAGCGACCTACTGGACTGACTGAATTGCAGCACTGCGTCCAGAAACAGAATGATACTTTGAGAGACTTCATCCAGAGATGGACTACTCTTCATCATACTATAGAAAATGTGTTAGAACACCAGGCAGTTTGCACCTTCAAAGAGGGCGTTCGGTACAGAGAGCTCAACCTAAAATTCGGCCGGTTAGGAGAGATGTCCCTGGCACGAATGATGGAAATAGCCACTCGATACGCTAACGGCGAAGAGGAAGACCGACTCCACAGTGGCAAGAATAAACCAGTCGCCCAAGACCCTTGAGGAGGAAATTCCAGTCGGAAGCAGAAGCGCAAGGCTAAACCTACAGGTCCTGCTGAGGCCGCAGTTTTGAATCAAGGAAAGTTCAAGTGGGAAACGATGTTATTGATTTGCCGTGTCACATACACACCAAAAAAGATGAAGAGGGTAACTTGATTCTGTCCAAGCATACCACTCAACAGTGTCGACTCCTGATTCAGAGTTTCCGGGAGGGTCAGCCTAGTGAGAAAGAGAAGGAATCTGATATGGAAGAAGATAATGAGGAAGATGATGGTTACCCCAATGTCAATGCTACTTTAGTGATTTTTTCTGATATCGAGAGAAAAAGTTGATTGAAAGTTATCAATAGAGAAGTGAACATGGTTGCTCCGGCAACTACAACGTATTTGAAGTGGTCAAAAACTCCCATTACATTCGACCAGTCCGATCACCCAGCGCGCATGTTGCTACCCCCGGGCGGCAAGCGTTGGTGGTCGACCCAGTCGTTGGGGGCACTCGACTGACCAAGGTTCTGATGGATGGTGCCAGTGGTTTGAACATTCTGTATGTTGAGACCCTCCAAGGGATGGGCATCCCAATGTCCAAGCTCGGTGAGAGCAACATGCGATTCCACGGAGTCATTCCAGGAAAGAAAGCAGACTCACTCGGTCAGATCACTCTTGATGTGGTTTTCGGTGATTCAAAGGATTACCACAAGGAAAAGTTAACGTTTGAGGTGGTGGATTTCCACAGTGCTACCATGCTATTCTGGGCAGGCCTGCATATGCTCGTTTTATTGCTCGACCATGTTATGTATACCTCAAGTTGAAGATGCCTGGCCCCAGGGGTGATCCCAGTCACAGGGAATTGGCAAAGAGCGGAAGAGTGCCTCCAGAAGGGCTCAAAGATTGCCAATGAATAGATGGCAGCAGTGGAGATGGAAGAATACAACAAGAATGCAGATCCGAGTGAGTTGTTGCGAGCTAAGAAGCCTGCTTCAAAGTCCGCATTTCAGTAGGCCGGTGAGACGAAGCCCGTTCATATTCACCCGACTGATCCCAATGCTGCTCCGACGCACAACTCAGCAACACTCAATGTCGGATTATGAATTCCGGCAAAACCCTTGAGGTTCGAACACTGGGGTGCGCACGAAGATCTCTCTCCCCCTAGCGCACTCTCACAACGATCTCAAGGCCTAGCCCGCCGAACCCAAGGAACAAGGGACACAAGAGTTTATACTAGTTCGGGCCACCGATGTGGTGAAGACCCTACTCCAGTGTGGTGGATTGCCTTGTAGGCTGAGGATGAACAAGTAGAAGGGAAGAACAACCTCCTGAGGAGAGGCGTTCTCGTGCTCGCTGAGCTTGTGTGGTTGGGGATGATCTCGATCATCCTCGATTCGTTGCCTCCTACGGTGGTGGCTAGTCCTATTTATAGAGGCCCTGGTCCTCTTCCCAAATGTTTAGGCGGGAAGGGATCCCACAACATCCAATTTGAAGGGGGACAGCTAGTACAAGCTATCCTGGCAAAAGGTGGTCTTCGCCTGCCAAAGGCTCTGGTGGTGACACTGTCGTGGGCTCCGCGATGACCTCCACCTGCCATCCTGCTGGTCTTGGTCTCGTTGCACCGATATGGAATCCTTTGCCTGATGCCTCGGACTCCTCGCCTGCACCTGCCCCTTTAGCACCAAAGAGGCAACCGGTACTCTGCGCCTGCTGGCGCCCGCCTGGCCTTGGTCGTCATGGCTCACATCACGGAAACCTCGCGAGGTGCCCCTCGCCTTGATCTCTCCGCTCCTCGCGAGCCAGCCTTGTGAGGCTGCCCCTGAGGAGGTCTTGTGTCATCTGCCTTGCGAGGCTTGGCCCCCCGCGAGGGTCTTGAGTGTTTGCTGATGAAGATAGGCCATACCAGGCCGTTAGTGGAGCCACGCCGTGGGCCGCAGTCAGGCAAGTCTGGGGACCCCCGTTCCCAGGACGCCGACAGTAGCCCCCGGGCCCAAGGCGCGCTCGGACTTGGCTTCGAGGCAAAGCCAAGGCCAAGTGCGGAGCGCCGCGGGCCCCAACAGCCTGCAGCCTTGATTGACGCGTGGCGATTGACGGGACGTGGGCGTCTCCGCTTCCCCAAGCTGCATCGGCAACTGCCTGACTTGACGAGTCCTTGGTGCATGTAGAAAAGCCATCATTACCCGTGATCGTGGGGGTCGTCGGTTGGCCTCCTCCTGCTATAAATGGGCAGGGGGCGGAGCCCCCGTTCCCATCTCTTCCTCCGTTCCTCTTGCTCCTTCTTCTTTGCTTCACTGCCTCATCGCATCACCCATGGCGCCGATACGACGGTTCTCCACCGCTGAGAAAGGAAAAAACCCCGCGAAGAGCTTGGGCCACTCCCACCGAAGAAGAGGCTGGCCCGTCTTCGCGAGGTTGTCTTGAGGCGGGATGTGAGGAGGCCATGGTACGAGCGGCCTCCTCCCAGCTACCCGTTGCCTATGCACGCCCAGGCGCAGGGCACCAGAGAGGGAGGCGGTGGCTTGCGGCGCTCGCGCTATGGCCAAGGTAGCCATGCTGTGGTGATGCGTGCCGCCTCCACGCCAAGCCACGCCGAAGGCTCCTCGCGTGAATTTGTGGTGTGGGCGGCGATGCCGCCGCGCACGTGGATCCGATTTCCGCCGTTCTTCACCACAGAGATGCCGCCGAGGGGGCCTCTCGAGCTATGGCTACAGCACGCCGAGTGTGCCACCCCGGCGACGGGAGCGGAGGTCGAGGTCGTCACCCCAGGCAAGATCTTCATGATTCGTGGATGGGGCGAGGTCGCCCGTGTCTGCCGCGCGGAGGGCGCCTTCGCCATCCATTTCGAGTACGACGGCACCTCCATGTTATTCTTCAGGGTCTTCGATGGGGAAGGCCGTCGGCTGGAGTGCTGCTCGGGAGGGAGCCTTCAGGGGGGCGCGACGCCTGGCGCCAGCCCCGCCGACAGTCCCTCCAGCAGCAGTGATGGCACCTGGGGGTCCAGCGGTTCTCCTGAGCCTGACGAGACCCTAGAGACGAGTGACGACAGCTACATGCCCTCGAGCTCCTACCATGCATGGAGCGTAGCGGCGGCGTCCGCTCGTCGTCGTCGCTGATCTGGATGGGGTTGGCGTCGGTCTCCGGTGGCCCACTGTTGAAGATGGCATCGGCAGCGACGCCCGTAGATACAGCTCCTGATACTCCTCTCCTTTTGTTCCCCGCGAGGAATCGAGATGGACCCCATAGGGGTGTGTAAAGAATCTGTAGTGCCTTTTGTGTCAATATCATCCCCATTATGAAAGCTTATGTTCGCGCGTCTTGCTTCGGCTTGGTTCCCCCTTTCCATCCTTGCGGTAGCCTGGCGCTCTACGCTGACAGGCCCCAGTCCTCAGGCAGGCTTCAGCTATCGCTGGTATGCCAGGTCGCGATGCCGTGGTCAAGGCCAGGAGGTGAGCGGCCTGAGATCCGGTAAGAGCCCTGAGGCGCGATGCTCAGGGGGTCCCCCTTAGCGTGCAAGGAACTCCCGGAAGGCAGGAAAGGTAGGTGGCGTCGCCGTAGCAAGGCTGCACAGGCTAGGAATTCTGTGTTATGGTGCTAGGCTGACTCGACTACATGACTTATCTTTAGCGATCTTGGATCGATTCCTTGGGCCGCGTCCGTCCCGCGCGTCTGCAGTCGTGGTGCTGCTAGGTCGGGATCACGTCAGGTCCTTCCCCCTCTCGCGCTCTCCTGAGTGCTCTGCGTTCTTGAGTTCTGACCCTCGAGCAAGGCTCAATCACCGCTAGTACGCCAGGTCGCGATGCCGTGGTCAAGGCCAGGGGGTGAGGGCTGGAGAGTCAGTAAGAGCCCCTGAGGCGGGACGCTCAGGAGCCCTCCCTTCCACGCGCAAGCAAATCACATGAGAGGAGGAACGAGCCAATGGTACCACCTGTAGCTAGAGCTCTGGAGGTTCCTCCAAGTTAGCTGAAGAGAGAACATAACCCGTGGTCGCGCCGGCTACCTAGAGGTAGATCGTCCCATAGAGAGACGAGGGCACTGAGGATCTAGTGAGGTGACATGCGCAGAGCGGGCCGCGAGCCAGAGCTCGATCTCTCAGATTTGTCAGCGTTGCAGGGACGAACCTGAGCACAAGCGCCATGCCGACGCGTGGGGCTCTCGCCGCGGAGCAGATATGAGGTTAGTTAGCACTGCGGGATGCCGCGAGGTGCAATAAGGCAGGTGATAATCGTAGGGAAACCACGCAAGGAGATAAGCTATTTTAAATAGATGCAAGGACGATACATGCCACTGGGACGGACCCGAGCGGCCTGGGATGATGCAGCCTGAGGGGCGCCGGAGGGAGTCCTGGATTAAGGGGTCCTCGGGAATCCGGACTATGTAACATGGGCCGGACTAATGGGCTACGAAGATACAAGACAGAAGACTTCTTCCCGTGTCCGGATGGGACTCTCCTTTGCGTGGATGGCAAGCTTGGCGTTCGGATATGTAGATTCCTTCCTTTGTAAACCGACTATGTACAACCCTAGGCCTCTCCGGTGTCTATATAAACCGGAGGGTTTAGACCGTAGAGGCGATCATAATCATACAGACTAGACATCTAGGGTTTAGCCATTACGATCTTGTGGTAGATCAACTCTTGTAATCCTCATATTCATCAAGATCAATCAAGCAGGAAGTAGGGTATTACCTCCATCAAGAGGGCCTGAACCTGGGTAAACATCGTGTCCCCTGTCTCCTGTTACCATCGACCTTAGACGCACAGTTCGGGACCCCCTACCCGAGATCCGCCGGTTTTGACACCGACATTGGTGCTTTCATTGAGAGTTCCGTTGTGACGTTGTCGGTGTCAAAACCGGCGGATCTCGGGTAGGGGGTCCCGAACTGTGCGTCTAAGGCGGATGGTAACAGGAGGCGGGGGACACAATGTTTACCCAGGTTCGGGCCCTCTCGATGGAGGTAATACCCTACTTCCTGCTTGATTGATCTTGATGATATGAGTATTACAAGAGTTGATCTACCACGAGATCGTAGAGGCTAAACTCTAGAAGCTAGCCTATGATTATAATTGTTGTTGTCCTACGGACTAAAACCCTCCGATTTATATAGACACCGAAAGGGGCTAGGGTTACACAGAGTCGGTTACAAGGGAGGAGATCTACATATCCGAATTGCCAAGCTTGCCTTCCACGCAAAGGAGAGTCCCACCCAGACACGGGACGAAGTCTTCAATCTTGTATCTTCATAGTCCAACAGTCCGGCCAAAGTATATAGTCCGGCTGTCCGAGGACCCCCTAATCCAGGACTCCCTCGGTAGCCCGTGAACCAGGCTTCAATGACGACGAGTCCGGCGCGCAGATTGTCTTCGGCATTGCAAGGCGGGTTCCTCCTCTGAATACTCCATAGAAGATTTTGAACACAAGGATCGTGTCCGGCTCTGCAAAACAAATTCCACATACCATCGTAGAGAGTATAATATTCCACAAATCTAATCTGCTGACAACTTTTCATAACGCGACTTCCTGCCGTGGTCCGGTCATTACGAACCGTTTTCCCAGCCTGCCAATGCACGTGTTGCGAGGCGGTTTTATTGGCACGTCTTGTCGAAGCAGAGATCGTGTTCCCCTTATCACGGGATTCTCATCAATACGGGTGTGGGTAACCCAACTGCGCCATCAATCACGGCGCTTGGGGAATAAGCGAGTTTACCACGCAAGTGGGGAGGCGCACAGTTTCTACCGCCCTTATAAAGGGACAAGGACTCCTCTTTTTCACCCACGCCTTCTTCTTCCCTGCCCATCCATTCTCGCGCACTCGAGCTCCAGCGCCCATGTTCGCATTTTCTCCGCAAAACCACTCCAAACATGTCCGGAGCGGGAGGCAAGTGGATGCACATTACGAAGCTCTGGGAAGCCGGATACCTGGCCGCAGACATCGCGCACCGGCTCCCAGACGCGGGGAAGATTGTCCCTACCCCAAAACCCCACGAAAGGGTTGTATTCCTTACCCACTTCGTCCGCGGGCTGGGATTTCCCCTTCACCCATTTGTCCGCGGGCTCATGTTCTACTACGGGCTGGACTTCCATGATCTGGCCCCCAATTTCATCCTCAACATCTCGGCGTTTATCGCCGTGTGCGAGGCCTTCCTCCGCATCAAGCCCCACTTTGGCATGTGGCTGAAGACCTTCAACGTGAAACTGAAGGTGGTGGTCGGCCAGCAAGCGGAGTGCGGAGGCGCCATGGTGGGCAAAATGCCCAACGTCACCTGGCTCGAAGGCTCCTACGTGGAGACCGTGAAGGGGTGGCAATCGGGGTGGTTCTACATCACCGCCGCGCGACACCAACTGGGTGGCGGCCCCCAAATTTCGATCCGGCATCCCCATGCAGCTCACCTCCTGGAAAGAGAAGGGCCTATCCTGGGGCTCATCGGTGGAGCTGACCGGACTCCAGAACTGTGTTAAAAACATGATAAGCAAGAAAATCAAGCTTGTTAACATGGTCCAGGTCATGCTCTTCTGCCGGATCCTCCCGTGTCAAAGACGGGCATTCAATATGTGGGAGTTCGACCCGGCTAAGCACCAGACGCTGCGAGAGCTTTTCGACACGACGCACCAAGACATCTGGAAGGTGCTGTTCAAGTCCGCCAAGGTACCTCCTCCCCTTACCGAGGATCGCGGACTTAGCGCCAAGCGCCCTGCCAATCCGGTAAGCTCCTTATATCTCATAAGATGTTCTTTTCCCCAGTATAATAATGTGAGGGATCTGAGCCTCCACGCCATTTAACAGGACTGGGTCGCGATAGCGGAGCAGATCGATTGTCCGGCCCCACTGCCCGAAGATCCAGCAAGGGCTCTCCTGACGGAGATGCTGGTTCCGGCGCCCTATGAGGCTCCGGAGAAGAAGGCCAAGAAGAAGGCCGCGGGGACCAGGAAAGGTCTCCGGCGCAAGGTTGTATCGGACTCATCATCCGATAACACCAAGGCGCCCTCCTCCCACGAAAATGAGGAGGAGGAAGAGGAAAGTTCTCCCCCCCAGCCGGGGGAGACAAGAAAAGGAAGGCCGCCCCATCTGGGGAGGCCGAAGGGTCCAAGAAGGGAAGGACCCTCCTTCCGGACTGCTCCACAGCGTCCGCTTTCAGCGTCGAGGAGTGGTTACCCAGGGACAAGCCCCTGGCGAAGTCGTAAGCATCCGGATACCATAATAGTTCTGGTATATTTCGTTTTATTGCTTCTTATCATGCCAAACATGATCATGTAGTCCATCCAAAGCCCATATCGACGTATCCTCTTCGGATGAGTCTTTGGGCCAGTCGGAGATGAACAGCGATTCACTCCCGACCGCCTCCTCCCCCGCCCTACGGACGACGTCGAGGTGTTGTCTCAAAGGGCACCAAACCAAGGGGAGGTAGTTCTGGAGGCGCCCCAAGGCGACATCCCAGACGCTGGGCGCATGGGGGGCAAGACTCCCATGGGCTCTAATGACGGGGGCAGCAAGTTTAGCCCCCAGCCGAATACTGCGCCGGAACCTCCAGTGGTTCCGGATTCTGTCAGGCGACCCCCCGCAAAGGGGGGCGAGCCATCTGTGCCGATGGCCTTTGTCCATCCAGAGGCATCGGACAATTTGCTGGAGGCGCTTCGCGGCGCTTCCATTGACGAAGAGCACCGCACTATCATGAGTGCGGTGGTCGAGAAGGTTCGGTCCGCCAAAAGCGGACTGACTGAAGCCTGCGCCAGCCTCCTAACAGGCTTTGAGGTAAGTAATCAAATTATGAGAAAATGTTACAACATAGACAGTAGCCCCTGATGCTCTGTTTGGTGTTCGCAAAGGAAAGCCGAACAGAGGATCAAATAATAATCGCAGGAGTCTATTCAGAATCTGTCTATATGAATAAGCAGGCTTCGCTGTTGGCCGCTGCCGCTCGTACGGCGGAGCTCTCCGCACTGAAGCGAGACCTTGAGCGGTCCGAGGAAGAGCTCGGCCTTACCAAGAGGCATCTCGAAGAGAACAAAGGTAAGTGATACCCCGTCTGTATATTGATAAAAAAGAAGGTGGTTGTTAGATCATAGGATCGTCATGAATTTTGCTAGGGGCCACGACCGAAGTGGCGGCCCTGAAGAAGGCGCTGTCCGAGGCCGAAGACAAAGCGGCCAAGGAGCGCACCGAGCGCGAGAAGCAAGAGGCCCGAGTCGGCGAGGTTCAGCAAGAGCTCCAGGATTTTGTCAAGAAATACGAGTCCTTGGAGGGTGACTCTAAGACGCAAGGGTCCGAGCTTGTGAAGGCCCTCTAGAACGCACAAAATGCCAAGGCCGAAGCCCAAAAGGCCCTCCAGGAAATTCAGGCTGTCAAGAAGATAGCGGCGGGTAAGGCATTCATTATGCAAAGCAAGCATGTGAAGGAAACTTTTCTTTTACTTACCCGAATTCGGAGCTCTCCAGGAGCGTTCGCAGATCTACCCCGCAGCGTATCGGATGTCGCGGAGTTCTACCGGGCCGAGGAAGGGAGCTCGACGGAGAAGTTGTTCTGGTCTCAGTATACTGGGACCGAACATCCGATTCCCTTGAGCGACCAGTTGAAGCAACTGGTCGAGCTTCACAAGGCGGCCGAACTGGCCATGAAGGGTCTCATAGTCCGGATGTGGCCTGGCAAGCCCCTGCCTGGCAGCTACTTCGGCCTGGTAAAGCGGCTTGTGAATACCTGCCAATGGTTTGAAGTCATAAAGCGGTCCGTCTGCATTGAAGGTGCACACAGGGCTTTTGCCCAGCCGAAAGTGCACTGGGCGAAGATGGACGCCGAAAAGCTGGTGATGGAGGGGCCGCCGGAGGGCAAGGAGCATCGCCACCCCGAAAAGTATTATGACAGTATCCAGAAGGGTGCTCGCCTTGTGGCAGAGGAATGTGCTAAGGATGTAATATTTGAATGAATGTACTCATGTGATCCTGTAATATGAAACGAGTTCATGTGCGCTATGTAACGCTCGTTAATTTAAAATATTACCTTCTGTGCGGCCGTTTATAAAATCTGATATTTGGCCAGTCGTCGGCTTCCGCCCCCATGTAACTAGTACTGAGGTGTTCGGGATAAATCTGATCACTCTTTATCCCAGTTTTGGGTCCTTCGAAGGAGGTGTTCAGCACAATGAACCAGGCAATCGGACTATAAAGCTTTATCACCCTCACTTAGACATAGAAGTCTACAATTTTAAATTTTGGCAAAGCCCCTAGTATTCGGAAGGCCGAACTTGGGGCGCTGGGTATGCCTAAATCGGACAAGGCCGACTCCTCGCCCGAAGCGGAAAAAATCTTTAAGGATTTGAGACCTCTCGAACAGCGACCAGCTCTCGCCGCATCATGACAGTCAGTTTTCGGCTTTCTCTACTGAGGTGCTCGTCCGGAAGAACCGGGACACAATCGCAGTAGTTCTCCCAGTGCTACCTTAGCCGATATAGCGGAACGTAAGGTACCAAAACATGGGAGCCGGGCAAACCCAACTATTGACCCAAGACATGATTCGGAGCTGATGCATATAATGCTATAAGTTCGGGGTGCCGCACTGTCGAAAGTGTTCGGACTTTTCATGCCGTGTTATGGGGTACACTGAAGCCCCTGGCGCACTGGACGTATCAGAATGTACGGGTGCAATTTGTCGTAAATAAGCAGACAGGGAAAAAAGATGAAGGAATGCAATAATGAGCTAATGATGTACATTGTTATTTAAATGATACGTCAAAGCGTATGCATACAGGTAGTGCAATAAGTAAAAAATAGGACTATTTGACATGTCCTATCCAAGGGCAAGCTGCGTGTGGGTATGCAAAACAGGTATAGCGATCGTTATCAGAGACCACCTGGGGATTCCCTTGTACGTCAAAGCTTCTTGCTTCCTTGGTGTTTCCTTCCCGTGACGGGTCCGATAATCAGACGATCAGAGAGGGCCTTCAGGGAATAGGGGCCTGAAAGGAAGAAAATGTTAAAGGTATACGGGTCCTGAAGCGGTCGAGCCGCATTGTGGGCCATGCCGTGGCCGTGCCTCCGCCTATGCCCATGGTATCTTGAGTGCGTAATTATGTACGCGCGGCGCAAATTTCGCTGCTTGACTGGGACTAGGACGGAGGCCGAATTGCTAGGCGAGCTCTGAACGTGCCTGGTGATCCTGTTGCAGGGTACTCCGGACTCGCTTGAAGGTGTCCGGGGGCTTTTTCGCCGAATTGGCGGTTTGCCTCAAAAGGCTACTTTGCACTTCTTCTGCAAGCTAGGGCAGCGGTGTGCTCCTCTGTACGGAGCGAGCGTTCTGTGTTTCCATTAACCATTATAACCCCGCTAGGTCCTGGCATTTTGAGCTTGAGGTATGCATAATGCGGTACCGCGTTGAATCTGGCGAATGCGGTTCGTCCGAGCAGTGCGTGATAGCCACTGCGGAAGGGGACGATATCGAAGATTAACTCCTCGCTTGGGAAGTTTTCCAGACATTCGAAGACCACTTCCACTGTGATTGAGCCCGTGCAACAGGCCTCTACACCTGGTATGACACCTTTAAAGGTGGTTTTGTGGGTTTGATCCTCGAGGGGTCTATACCCATTTTGCGCATTGTATCCTGATAGAGTAGGTTCAGGCTGCTACCACCATCCATAAGGACTTGAGTGAGGTGAAATCCGTCGATGATGGGGTCAAGGACCAATGTGGCAGAACCGCCATGACGGATACTGGTGGGGTGGTCCCTGCGATTGAAAGTGATCGGACAAGAAGACCATGGGTTGAACTTTGGGGCGACTGGCTCCATCGCATAGATGTCCCTTAGTGCGCGCTTTCGTTTCCGCTTGGGAATATGAGTTGCGTATATCATGTTCACCGTTTTCACTTGGGGAGGAAATTTCTTCTGTCCTCCTGTGTTCGGCGGCCGGGGCTCCTCCTCGTCGTCCCTATGCAACCTCTTTTCCTTGTTTTCGGCATGCAACTTTCCAGCCTGTTTGAACACCCAGCATTCTCTGTTGGTGTGGTTGGCTGGTTTATCGGGGGTGCCGTGAATTTGACACGAGCGATCGAGTATTCGGCCCAAACTGCACGGGCCCGGATTGCTTCTTTTGAACGCCTTTTTCCACTGACCGGATTTAGAGCCACTAAATTTGGCATTAACTGCCGTGTCTTCGGCGTTGTCGCAGTTGTTGCGGCGCGTGTGTCTATTGCGACGTGGCCTGCCGTTGCTATCTTTGGCATCTGAATTGCCAGGGTTTCTTGATGTGTTATTGCTGCCAGCCAGCCAGCTGTCCTCGCCCGCACAAAAGCGGGTCATGAGTGTCGTGAGGATTGCCATGGACTTCGGCTTCTCTTGGTCGAGGTGTCGGGCGAGCCACTCATCGCGGATGTTATGCTTAAATGCCGCTAAGGCCTCGGCATCCGGACAGTCGACAATTTGGTTCTTTTTAGTTAGGAACCGAGTCCAGAATTTCCTGGCTGATTCCCCTGGCTATTGGGTTATGTGACTCAAGTCATCGGCATCCGGTGATCGCACATAAGTGCCCTGGAAGTTGTCAAGGAATGCGTCTTCCAAATTCTCCCAACTGCCAATGGAGTTTGCCGGCAGGCTATTCAGCCAATGCCGAGCCGGCCCTTTGAGTTTTAGTGGGAGGTACTTGATGGCATGTAGATCGTCACCGCGGGCCATGTGGATGTGGAGGAGGAAATCTTCAATCCATACCGCGGGGTCTGTTGTACCATCATATGATTCAATGTTCACGGGTTTAAAACCTTCTGGGAATTCGTGATCCATTACTTCGTCAGTGAAGCATAGGGGGTGTGCGGCGCCTCTGTGCCGGGCTATGTCGCGACGCAGTTCATACGAGTCTTGTCTGCTGTATTCGGCCCTGCCGGATTTGCTTTTAGTATATCCGGCGTGACGGTCGTCGTCACGCGTTGGGGCGCGCCCCCGTGATCCGTAGATCGATCTTGCATGTCCTGCTTTGTTTTCCAATACGTCTCGCAGGTCCTGCGTGTTACCCCGGGCCTTGGTATTTTTGTTTAACTGGCGACGGGGTGCGGGCTGGACTTCGGCCTGATATGCCGCTTTGTCTCGGCCACGAGGTGGCCGGTCAGCCGCATCATACGCTGGAAGCGTAGGCTTTAATGCTTCCTCCTCGAGTTGGGGTAGCAACCTGCGCTTTGGGTAACTTTTGGTTGGGCGCTCGAGTTCGTATTCCTCGGCCGCCAGGACCTCAGTCCATCTATCCGCTAGCAGATCTTGGTCAGCTTGAAGCTGTTGTTGCTTTTTCTTCAGGCTTTTTGCTGTGGCTATAAGCCGGCGCTTGAAGCGCTCCTGTTCGACGGGATCCTCAGGCACGATAAATTCTTCGTCGCCGAGGCTCACCTCGTCTTCGGAGAGAGGCATGTAATTGTCATCCTCTGATTCTCCGTCTGCTGCCTGTTCCTTAGGGCTAGCTTGCCCATCCTCCCGCTCGAAGCCTGGCTGGAGGGGATTGTCTTCGTCTTCGGCACTATCCGCAGCGTTATTGTCTCTTGTGCCGGTATCGCTGCTTTTGCTATGGCGGGGCTTAGAGCGGCGCCGATGACGCCGGTGCTTAGATTGCTTCTCGAGGGGATTATCCTCCGTTGCCTTATTGCCATCGCTTTCTTTGGGGGTGTCCACCATGTATATATCATATGATGAGGTGGCAGTCCAGCGCCCTGTGGGCGGTGGTTCCTGTTCTTCTCCTGCATCGTCGTCCATACCGTCGATGTCTTCGGAGCCGAAATCGAGCATGTCGGTTAAGTCGTCGACAGTGGCTATTAAGTGGGTGGTGGGTGGGGAACGAATTTCTTCGTCGTCCGCTTCCCACTCGAGCCGGACATAGTTCGGCCAAGGGCCTCCTGACAAGGAGAGAGACCTTAATGAATTCAGCACGTCGCCCAGGGGCGAGTGCTGAAAGATATCCGCGGAGGAAAACTCCATGATCGGCGCCCAATCAGATTCGATAGGCACGAACACATGCGGTTCGGAGCCCATGGCCGGGGACGAATCCAAGGTTCCGGCAACACAGGTCTCGTAGGAGGTGATGTCAGTATTCGGCTCTATCACCGCTGAGTGTGCGGCCTCCGTGGAGGGGTCCATCCACCCGTCCTCGGACGGCGCAATCTGCTCCAGATTGAGGGCCGGAGTAGCCATAGGTGTGATCTCCGGAACACCGTCCGACGGAAGAGCTAAGCCATGCTCGTCGTGACTGTGCGATGCACCTGACATGGGCTCGAATCCGTCAAAGATCAAGTCTCCGCGGATGTCGGCGGAATAGTTTAAGTTTCCAAACCTGACCTGACGGCCAGGGGCGTAGCTCTCGATCTGCTCTAGATGGCCAAGCGAGTTGGCCCGCAGTACGAAGCGGCCGAATACGAAGATCTGTCCGGGGAGAAAAACCTCACCCTGGATCGCATCGTTGCCGATGATCGAAGGAGCCATCAAGCCTTTATTGTGACCGCACAGTGGAACTCTCAATGAAAGTACCAATGTCGGTGTCAAAACCGGCGGATCTCGGGTAGGTGGTCCCGAACTGTGCGTCTAAGGCGGATGGTAACAGGAGGCGGGGGACACAATGTTTACCCAGGTTCGGGCCCTCTCGATGTAGGTAATAGCCTACTTCCTGCTTGATTGATCTTGATGATATGAGTATTACAAGAGTTGATCTACCACGAGATCGTAGAGGCTAAACTCTATAAGCTAGCCTATGATTATAATTGTTGTTGTCCTATGGACTAAAACCCTTCGGTTTATATAGACACCGGAAGGGGCTAGGGTTACACAGAGTCGGTTACAAGGGAGGAGATCTACATATCCGAATTGCCAAGCTTGCCTTCCATGCAAAGGAGAGTCACACCCGGACACGGGACGAAGTCTTCCATCTTGTATCTTCATAGTCCAACAGTCCGACCAAAGTATATAGTCCGGCTGTCCGAGGACCCCCTAATCCAGGACTCCCTCAGACGTCAAAGACAGGATTGGTGGCTCGCCTTGTTATCAAGGAAGGTATCACCTCCGGAGGAGCCCTGGCTCCAGGCCAAACCCTCCGGCTGGGCGGTTTTACCATGACCGCCTGTGCGGCCGTCAAGCCGACGATGACTACTCAGATCATCGAAAATCATCTCCGTATCGACTCCAAATACTCCAAACGGATGGATCAAGCGGAGCTGTCGTCTTTAAATGAACTCTTGGATCGCATTGCCGCCATGGGGGTCGCTATAGACTACGATCGGATTGGGCTTAAACCCGATCAGAGAGAAATCAAATCTCCGCCAATCACCCATCAGATAGCGGTCGTAGAGGAGTGATACGTCTCCAACGTATCTATAATTTTTTATCGTTCCATGCTATATATTATCAGTTTTGGATGTTTAATGAGCTTTACTAAGCACTTCTATATTATTTTTGGGACTAACCTACTAACCCAAGGCCTAGTGCAAATTGTTGTTTCTTGCCTATATCAGTGTTTCGCAGAAAAGGAATACCAAACGAAAGTCCAAACGGAATGAAACCTTCGGGAGAGTTATTTTTGGAACAAACGTGACCCAGGAGACTTGGAGTGGACATCAAGAAAGAAGCGAGGAGGCCACGTGGCAGGGAGGCGCGCCTGCCCCCTAGGCGCGCCCCCACCCTCGTGGGCCCCTTGCAGCTCCACCGACCTACTTCTTCCTCCTATATATACCCATATACCCCGAAACCATCCAGGAGCACCATGAAACCCTATTTCCACTGCTAGAACCTTTTGTACCCGTGAGATCCCATCTTGGGGCCTTTTCCGGCGCTCCGCCGGAGGAGCAATCGATCACGGAGGGCTTCTACATCAACACCATAGCCTCCCCGATGATGTGTGAGTAGTTTACCACAGACCTTCGGGTCCATAGTTATTAGCTAGATGGCTTCTTCTCTTGCTTTGGATCTCAATACAAAGTTCTCCTCGATCTTCTTGGAGATCTATTCAATGAACTCTTTTCGCGGTGTGTTTGTCGAGATCTGATGAATTGCGGGTTTATGATCAAGATTATCTATGAACAATATTTGAATCTCCTCTGAATTCTTTTATGTATGATTGGTTATCTTTGCAAGTCTCTTCGAATTATCAGTTTGGTTTGGCCTACTAGATTGATCTTTCTTGCAATGGGAGAAGTGCTTAGCTTTGGGTTCAATCTTGCGTGGCTCGATCCTAGTGACAGTAGGGGAAATGACACGTATTGTATTGTTGCCATCGAGGATAAAAAGATGGGGTTTATATCATATTGCTTGAGTTTAACCCTCTACATCATGTCATCTTGCCTAATGCGTTACTCTGTTCTTATGAACTTAATACTCTAGATGCATGCTGGATAGCGGTCGATGTGTGGAGTAATAGTAGTAGATGCAGAATCGTTTCGGTCTACTTGTCGCGGACGTGATGCCTATATACATGATCATGCCTAGATATTCTCATAATTATGCACTTTTCTATCAATTGCTCGACGGTAACTTGTTCACCCACCGTAATACTTATGATATCTTGAGAGAAGCCACTAGTGAAACCTATGGCCCCCGGGTGTATTTTCCATCATATTAATCTCCCATCAACTAGCTATTTCTATCGCCGTTTATTTTGCAATCTTTACTTTTAATCTTTATCATAAAAATACCAAAAATATTATCTTATCATCTCTATCACATCTCACTTTTGCAAGTGGCCGTGAAGGGGTTGACAACCCCTTTATCGCGTTGGTTGCAAGGTTCTTATTTGTTTGTGTAGGTACGAGGGACTTGCGTGTGGCCTCCTACTGGATTGATACCTTGGTTCTCAAAAACTGAGGGAAATACTTACGCTACTTTGCTGCATCACCCTTTCCTCTTCAAGGGAAAACCAACGCATGCTCAAGAGGTAGCAACAAGGATTTCTGGCGCCGTTGCCGGGGAGTCTACGCACAAGTCAGGACATGCCAAGTACCCATCACAAACTCTTATCCCTCGCATTACATTATTTGCCATTTGCCTCTCGTTTTCCTCTCCCCCACTTCACCCTTGCCGTTTTATTCGCCCTCTCTTTCCGTTCGCCCCTTTTTCGCTTGCTTCTTGTTTGCTTGTGTGTTGGATTGCTTTCTTGTCACGATGGCTCAAGATAATACTAAACTGTGTGACTTTTCCAATACCAACAACAATGATTTTCTTAGCACTCCGATTTCTCCTATTACCGATGTTGAATCTTGTGAAATCAATGCCGCCTTGTTGAATCTTGTCATGAAAGATCAATTTGCCGGCATTCCTAGTGAAGATGCCGCTACCCATCTACAGCTTTGTTGATTTATGTGATATGCAAAAGAAGAAAGATGTGGATAACGATATTGTTAAATTGAAGCTATTTCCTTTTTCTCTTAGAGATCGTGCTCAAACTTGGTTTTCGTCTTTGCCTAAAAATAGTATTGATTCTTGGAATAAGTGCAAAGATGCTTTTATCTCTAAGTATTTTCCTCCCGCTAAGATCATTTCTCTTAGAAACGATATTATAAATTTTAAGCAACTTGATCATGAACATGTTGCACAAGCTTGGGAGAGGATGAAATTAGTGATACGTAATTGCCCTACACATGGTTTGGATTTATGGATGATTATACAAAAAATTATGCCGGATTGAATTTTGCTTCTAGATATCTTTTAGATTCGGCCTCGGGAGGCACTTTTATGGAAATCACTTTAGGAGAAGCTACTAAACTCCTAGATAATATTATGGTTAATTATTCTCAATGGCACACTGAAAGATCTACTAGTAAAAAGGTGCATGCAATTGAAGAGATTAATGTTTTGAGTGGAAAGATGGATGAACTTATGAAATTGTTTGCTAATAAGAGTGTTTCTTCTGATCCCAATGATATGCCTTTGTCTACTTTGATTGAGAATAATAATGAATCTATGGATGTGAATTTTGTTGGTAGGAACAATTTTGGTAACAACGCTTATAGAGGAAACTTTAATCCTAGGCCGTATCCTAGTAATTCCTCTAATAATTATGGTAATTCCTACAACAACTCTTATGGAAATTTTAATAAGATGCCCTCTGATTTTGAGACTTGTTTTAAAGAATTTATGATTTCTCAAAAGAATTTCAATGCTTTGCTTGAAGAAAAATTGCCTAAGATTGATGAGTTGGTTAGGAACGTGGATAGAATTTCTCTTGATGTTGATTCTTTGAAACTTAGATCTATTCCACCTAAGCATGATATCAATGAGTCTCTCAAAGCCATGAGAATTCCATTGATGAGTGCAAAGAAAGAACCGCTAGGATGCGTGCTAAAAAGATTGCTTTGTGAAAGCGTGTTCTTCTAGTTTTCCTGATAATAAGGATGAAGATCTAAAAGTTATTGATGTGTCTCCTATTAAATCTTTGTTTTGCAATATGAATCTTGATAATGATGGGACTGGAGATGAGTCGACCTTAGTTAAAAGTCGTCCCAATGATTCGGAGTTTTTAGATCTTGATGCAAAAATTGGTAAAAGTGGGATTGAAGAGGTCAAAACTTTACATAGCAATGAACCCACTATTTTGGATTTCAAGGAATTTAATTATGATAATTGTTCTTTAATAGATTGTACTTCCTTGTTGTAATCCGTGCTAAATTCTCCGCATGCTTATAGTCAAAATAAAGCTTTTACCAAACATATCGTTGATGCTTTAATGCAATCTTATGAAGAAAAGCTTGAATTGGAAGTTTCTATCCATAGAAAACTTTATGATGAGTGGGAACCTACTATTAAAATTAAAATTAAAGATCATGAATGCTATGCTTTGTGTGATTTGGGTGCTAGTGTTTTCACGATTCCAAAAACTTTGTGTGATATGTTAGGTTTCCGTGAATTTGATGATTGTTCTTTAAACTTGCACCTTGCGGATTCCACCATTAAGAAACCTATGGGAAGAATTAATGATGTTCTTATTGTTGCAAATAGGAATTATGTGCCCGTAGATTTCATTGTTCTTGATATAGATTGTAATCCTTCATGTCCTATTATTCTTGGTAGACCTTTCCTTAGAACGATTGGTGCTATTATTGATATGAAAGAAGGGAATATTAGATTCCAATTTCCGCTAAGGAAAGGCATGGAACACTTTCCTAGAAGGAAAATAAAATTAACTTATGAATCTATTATGAGAGCCACTTATGGATTGCATGCCAAAGATGATAATACCTAGATCTATCCTTGCCTTTGTGCCTAGCTAGGGGCGTTAAACGATAGCGCTTGTTGGGAGGCAACCCAATTTTATTTTTGTTTCTTGCTTTTTGGTTATGTTTAGTAATAAATAATTCATCTAGCTTATGTTTAGATGTGGTTTTATGTTTTAGTTAGTGTTTGTGCCAAGTAGAACCTTTGGGAAGACTTGGGTAAAGTCTTTTTGATCTTGCTGTAAAAAACAGGAACTTTAGCGCTCACGAGATTAGCTGCAACTTTTTACTGGAGAGTGCTATTTAGTTGATTCGTTTTGAAGATGATTAATAGATAAATTCCTCACGTCCAGAAATTTATTTTAGAATTTTTGGAGTTCCATAAGTATACGTTTGATACAGATTACTACAGACTGTTCTGTTTTTGACAGATTATGTTTTTCGTGTGTTGTTTGCTTATTTTGATGAATCTATGGCTAGTATCGGAGGTTATGAACCATAGAGAAGTTATAATAAAGTAGGTTTAACACCAATATAATAAATGAATGAGTTCATTACAGTACCTTATGATGGTGATTTGCTTTCTTATACTAACGGAGCTCATGAGATTTTCTGTTAAGTTTTGTGTTGTGAAGTTTTCAAGTTTTGGGTAAAGATTTGATGGATTATGGAACAAGGAGTGGCAAGAGCCTAAGCTTGGGGATGACCAAGGAACCCCAAGGTAAAATCCAAGGACAACCAAAATCCTAAGCTTGGGGATGCCCCGGAAGGCATCCCCTCTTTTGTCTTCATCCATCGGTAACTTTACTTGGAGCTATATTTTTATTCACCACATGATATGTGTTTTGCTTGGAGCGTCTTGTCTGATTTGAGTCCTTGATTTTTAGTTCACCACAATCATCATTTCTGTACACACCTTTTGGGAGAGACACACATGAATCGGAATTTATTAGAATACTCTATGTGCTTCACTTATATCTTTTGAGCTAAATAATTTTGCTCTAGTGCATCACTTATATCTTTTTAGAGCGCGGTGGTGGTTTTATTTTATAGAAATTATTGATCTCTCATGCTTCGCTTATATTATTTTGAGAGTCTTTTAGAACAGCATGGTAGTTTGCTTTGGCTATAAAATTAGTCCTAATATGATGAACATCCAAGATAGGTATAATGAAAACTATCATATAGAGTGCATTGAATACTATGAGAAGTTTGATACCTGATAATTGTTTTGAGATATGAAGATGGTGATATTAGAGTCATGCTAGTTGAGTAGTTGTGAATTTCAGAAATACTTGTTCTAAAGTTTGTGATTCCCGTATCATGCACGTATGGTGAACCGTTATGTGATGAAGTCGGAGCATGATTATTTATTGATTGTCTTCCTTATGAGTGGCGGTCGGGGACGAGCGATGGTCTTTTCCTACCAATCTATCCCCCTAGGAGCATGCGCTTAGTACTTCGTTTCGATAACTAATAGATTTTTGCAACATGTATGTGAGTTCTTTATGACTAATGTTGAGTCCATGGATTATACGCACTCTCACCCTTCCACCATTGCTATCTTCTCTAATACCGAACACCTTTCGCCGGTATCATACACCCACCATATATCTTCCTCAAAACAGACACCATAACTATCTATTATGGCATTTCTATAGCCATTCCGAGATATATTACCATGCAACTTACCACTGTTCCGTTTATTATGACACGCTTCATCATTGTCATATTGCTTCGCATGATCATGTAGTGGACATCGTATTTGTGGCAAAGCCACCTTCATAATTCTTTCATACATGTCACTCTTGATTCATTCCATATCCCGGTACACCGCCGGAGGCATTCACATAGAGTCATATTTTGTTCTAAGTATTGAGTTGTAATTTTTGAGTTGTAAGAAAATAAAAGTGTGATGATCATCATTATTAGAGCATTGTCCCAAGTGAGGAAAGGATGATGGAGACTATGATTCCCCCACAAGTCGGGATGAGACTCCGGACGACAAGAAAAAAGAAAAGAAAAAAGAGGCCATAAAAAAAGAGAGAAAGGCCCAAATAAAAAAATGAGAGAAAAAGAGAGAAGGGACAATGTTACTATCCTTTTTCCACACTTGTGCTTCAAAGTAGCACCATGATCTTCATGATAGAGAGTCTCCTATGTTGTCACTTTCATATACTAGTGGGAATTTTACATTATAGAACTTGGCTTGTATATTCCAATGATGGGCTTCCTCAAAATTCCCTAGCTCTTCATGAGCAAACGAGTTGGATGCACACCCACTTAGTTTCTTTTGTTGAGCTTTCATACACTTATAGCTCTAGTGCATCCGTTGCATGGCAATCCCTACTCACTCACATTGATATCTATTAATGGGCATCTCCATAGCCCATTGATATACCTAGTTGATGTGAGACTATCTTCTCCTTTTTTGTCTTCTCCACAACCACCATTCTATTCCACATGTAGTGCTATGTCCTTGGCTCACGCTCATGTATTGCGTGAAGATTGAAAAAGGTTGAGAACATCAAAAGTATGAAACAATTGCTTGGCTTGTCATTGGGGTTGTGCATGATTAAATACTTTGTGTGATGAAGATAGAGCATAGCCAGACTATATGATTTTGTAGGGATAACTTTCTTTGACCATGTTATTTTGAGAAGACATGATTGCTTTGTTAGTATGCTTGAAGTATTATTATTTTTATGTCAATATTAAACTTTTATCTTGAATCTTTCGGATCTGAACATTCATGCCACAATAAAGGAAATTACATTGAGTAATATGCTAGGTAGCATTCCACATCCAAAATTCTGTTTTTATCATTTACCTACTCGAGGACGAGCAGGAATTAAGCTTGCGGATGCTTGATACGTCTCCAACGTATCTATAATTTTTGATTGTTTCATGCTATTATATTATCTGTTTTGGATGTTTAATGGGCTTTACTAAGCACTTTTATATTATTTTTGGGACTAACCTACTAACCCAAGGCCCAGTACAAATTGTTGTTATTTGCCTATTTAAGTGTTCGGTAGAAAAGGAATATCAAACGGAGTCCAAACGGAATGAAACCTTCGGGAGAGTTATTTTTGGAACAAACGTGATCCAGGAGACTTGGAGTGGACGTCAAGAAAGAAGCGAGGAGGCCACGAGGCAGGGAGGCGCGCCTGCCCCTTGGGCGCGCCCCCCACCCTCATGGGCCCCTCGCAGCTCCACCGACCTACTTCATCCTCCTATATATACCCATATACCCCGAAACCATCCAGGAGCACCACGAAACCCTATTTCCACCACCGCAACCTTCTGTACCCGTGAGATCCCATCTTGGGGCCTTTTCCGGTGCTCCGCCGGAGGAGGAATCGATCACAGAGGGCTTCTACATCAACACCATAGCCTCTCCGATGATGTGTGAGTAGTTTACCACAGACCTTCGGGTCCATAGTTATTAGCTAGATGGCTTCTTCTCTCTCTTTGGATCTCAATACAAAGTTCTCCTCGATCTTCTTGGAGATCTATTCGATGTAACTCTTTTTGCGGTGTGTTTGTCGAGATCCGATGAATTGTGTGTTTATGATCAAGATTATCTATGAACAATATTTGAATCTCCTCTGAATTCTTGTATGTATGATTGGTTATCTTTGCATGTCTCTTCGAATTATCAGTTTGGTTTGGCCTACTAGATTGATCTTTCTTGCAATGGGAGAAATGCTTAGCTTTGGGTTCAATCTTGCGTTGCTCGATCCCAGTGACAGTAGGGGAAATGACACGTATTGTATTGTTGCCATCGAGGATAAAAAGATGGGGTTTATATCACATTGCTTGAGTTCATCCCTCTACATCATGTCATCTTGCCTAATGCGTTACTCTGTTCTTATGAACTTAATACTCTAGATGCATGTTGGATAGCGGTCGATGTGTGGAGTAATAGTAGTAGATGCAGAATTGTTTCGGTCTACTTGTCGCGGACGTGATGCCTATATACATGATCATGCCTAGATATTCTCATAATTATGCACTTTTCTATCAATTGCTCGACAGTAATTTGTTCACCCACCGTAATACTTATGCTATCTTGAGAGAAGCCACTAGTGAAACCTATGGCCCCCAGGTCTATTTTCCATCATATTAATATCCCGTCAAATAGCTATTTCTATCACCATTTATTTTGCAATCTTTACTTTTAATCTTTATCATAAAAATACCAAAAATATTATCTTATCATCTCTATCAGATCTCACTTTTGCAAGTGCCCGTGATGGGATTGACAACCCCTTTATCGCGTTGGTTGCAAGGTTCTTATTTGTTTGTGTAGGTGCGAGGGACTTGCGTGTGGCCTCCTACTGGATTGATACCTTGGTTCTCAAAAACTGAGGGAAATACTTACGCTACTTTGCTGCATCACCTTTTCCTCTTCAAGGGAAAACCAACGCATGCTCAAGAGGTAGCAAGGAGCAAAACAACAACTCTTCCTCTATGTTGAAGACAAACTATGTTCGGATCTCCGAGCTCGAAGAGCCGGATACCTATCGACGCTCCCAGTCCTCCGAACCTAGAGTCGAACGATGGGCCTGAAAAATCAGTTTACATCCCGGAGCCCGAACTATTAAGCTCGGAAGTTTTTCAAACTCCGGAACCCAAATTGGGTCAGGGTTCGGATTTAAAGCCACCCACCCACCACAAGCAATATTCGCCAAGCACTTCCGACCCTCCGGATACATGCGGACTCCGGCAGCAGTCTCAGGAAATAGTCCATCACTTTTGGGCCAGGTTCCTCCTTGTCAAAAACAAGATTAAAGAATGCCGTGACGAGGATGCGATTTCAGTATTCTGCAATAATTGTGCGAACGAAGGAATCCTCAATGCCATCAACCACCGTTGCGTATTACACTTTGATGACTTGGCAACCATCGTATAGAAGTTCTGCGCAATGGAAAGCGCCTAGAAAACTCAGAAAACTCGCTGGGAACCCCCGGTTTTCACTCAACCCCTCGGGCGGGCAAAAAGGGTGCACCCTCACGCGGAACCCGGCCCCATATTGAAGAAAACTAAGCCCATCACGGGACGCGGAACCGTTCTGGAGGGATGGCTCGGAAAGCCATGCAAAATAGACACGACACCGGGCACCGAACATCCCCCCAGCCTTATTGCATTTTGGATACTCCGGCAAGTGGCCAAAAGCGGCGAGGATATCCTCACCAAACACACCTCAGAGCAACGTCCCCCGGATGACGACGACCTCAGAGTATTTACGGTCTTCGAGACTTTCACTTCAAACAAAGTTCAAGAGAGCACTTCGCGACCTCGCTGAAGTCTGCCAAGTCGCAGCAATAAACCCCTGGAACGACACGGCCATAACTTTCAACGCCAGTGTCAAACCAAGATTCCGGTCAGTCCGGGCACCAGCCGCCTTGGTCCTCAATCCAATTGTGGATGGCTTTCGGCTCACTAAAGTGCTCATGGACGGCGGCAGCGGGCTAAACCTCATCTACAAGGACACACTCAATAAAATGGAAATAGACAGGAGCCGCATCGAGCAAAGTAATACGACCTTTTGAGGAATCATTCCCGGCTGGGAGGCGCGGTGCGCGGGGAAAATCACACTTGATGTGGTATTCGGCACGCCGGAGAACTACCGGTCCGAAGAAATAACCTTCCAAGTGGCCCCTTTCAACAGTGGATATCACGCTTGTTGGGGCGAGATGCGTTCACACGCTTTCAAGCCATACATCACTACGTGTATATGAAGCTCAAGATGCCCGGGCCCAATGGTATTATCACTCTCGCTAGTGATCCGGACATAGGCCTCCACGCCGAAAACAAAACCGCATCTCTGGCCCTCAAGGCACTGTCCGAGGCCCTCGCGGCCAAAGAGTTAACCGCACTATGCTCCACGGTGGACAGGGACGACGTAATCCTTGATAAGAGGCCCAAATGCACCTCTTTCAAACCACCAGATGAAATAGTCAAATTTCAGGTCCACCCAACGGACCCCAAGAAGACAGCTTCCATCGGGGCACAGCTGGACCCAATGGTTGACGAAGCACTATGAGCGTTCCTACGCGAAAACTGGGACATATTCGCCTGGCACCCTTCTGATATGCCAGGGATCCCACGCAGGCTGGCCGAACACATCCTCAATATATTGAAGGGATATAAGCCGGTCAAGCAAACACTGCGGCGCTTTCCGAATCCAAACGACAAGCTATGGGGGAGGAGCTAGCCAAGTTAATCGATGTCGGATTCATCAGAGAAATAAAACACCCGGACTGGCTAGCAAACCTGGTGATGGTGCCAAAGAAGGATAAATCATGGTGCATGTGCGTCGATTTCAAAGACCTCAACAAGGCCTGCCCTAAGGATCCCTTCCCCCTCCCCCGTATCGATCAGATTATCGATGCTACCACAGGACACGACTCACTATGTTTCCTCGACGCATACTCCGGATACCATCAAATCAAAATGAAGGAGTCCGATCAAGACGCAACGGCATTCATTACCCCATACGGGCCTTTCTGCTTCAACACTATGCCCTTCGGGCTCAAAAACGTCGGCGCTACCTACAAACGTATAATTCAAACATGCATGGAGAAACAAATTGGCAAGACAGTTGAAGCATATGTGGATAGCATCGTCATCAAGACTGGGCACGTCGACTCATTAATAGATGACCACGACCCGCGTCTCACATTCGACAACCTCCGCACATATGACATCAAGCTCAATCCGGAAAAGTGTGTTTTCGGCGTTCCCGTTGGAAAACTGCTGGGCTTCATTGTTTCCAATAGAGGAATTGAGGCAAATCCAGCCAAAATCCGGGCTTTGTCACAATTGGCTATACCAACAGACCTTAAACAGGTCCAAAAACTAGCCGGATGCGTGGCAACTTTAAGCCGCTTTATCTCCAGATTAGGAGAAAAAGCATTGCCACTTTATCGCCTTCGCCGACGCACCGACCACTTTGAATGGACGGATGCGGCAACGGCTGGACTGGAAGAGATAAAGGCTCTTTTAGCGAGCAACCCAATCCTGGCCGCACCAAGCGTCGGTGAACCAATGTTATTATACATCTCTGCAACACACCAGGTGGTGAGCGCGGTACTTGTCGTTAAACGAGAGGTGGACGGACACAAATTTGCACTCCAGAAACCGGTATACTATGTATCCACCGTCCTCACACCATGCAAATCCCTGTACCCTCATTACCAAAAGATAGCATATGCGGTCTTCATGGCATCCCGGAAGCTACGTCACTACTTCCAAGAGTGCTCTATCACGGTGGCTTCCGCAGTACCACTCAATGACATAATAAACAACCGCGACGCTACAGGTCGAATTCCTAAGTGGGCCATTGAGCTCCTGCCATTCACCATAACATCCAAGCCCCGCCAAGCCATTAAATCCCAAGTATTGGCCGACTTCGTCGCCGAATGGATAGAGGCCGAACTCCCTAAAGAGTACGGCACATATTCCAACTGGGTCATGTACTTCGATGGCTCTAAAATGCTGGCCGGTTTAGGAGCAGGTGTCGTTTTAACGCCCCCCACTAGAGACACAGTCCAGTACGTAGTCCAAATATTATACACAGACTCCAACAATGCAGCCTAATACCAGGCCTTATTGCACGGTCTTCGGATGGCTACCTCCATGGGCATACAACGCCTGGAGGTGCATGGGGATTCAAATCTCGCAATATCCCAAATAAATGGACACTTCGACGCCAAAGATCTGAAGATGGCGGCCTATCGTAACGCCGTACTCAAAATATCGGCTAGGTTTGAGGGACTCGAGTTTCATCATGTGGCTCGGGAAAGTAATCAAGCGGCGGATGTCCTTGCTCGCATGGGCGCCAAGCGTGACCCCGTCCCGCCTAACATCTTTCTGGAAAGGCTCTTCAAGCCATCCGTGGTATGGCAGGATGGGAGCAGCAACACCAGTCCGGACCCGATTACACCCCCGGATTCCGAACACAATACCGATATCATCGGAGGCTCAGCCACCGAGATAACATCATCGGCCCATCTAATAATGACAGTAATTGCCCCATGGACCGAACCCTTCTTGGCCTACCTCAATAGGCGAGAGCTCCTTGAGGACCAGAATGAGGCTCGCTGCATTGTTCGGCGCTCAAAAGCCTACAAGGTCCATAACGTAGAGTGTCGGTTCTATATCCGGTGTATCTCGTAGTAGGGGTCTTAAGCTAGGCGTCTTGGAGCAATGGGTAACAGGAGACGAGGAACACGGTGTTTACCCAGGTTCGGGCCCTCTCTAAGAGGTAAAACCCTACTCCTGCATGATTATATTCGATGTGGGTATAGTACAGAGTACATGTATCTACCACGAGACTGTAATAATGAATATTAGATTGCCTATTGACTAGCCTGGCCTCGGTTTATATAACACACCAGAGGCCTAGGGTTTAGGAGAGTCCTTGTCTTGTGCGCCAAGTCTCCTGGGATCTTCCTTGTATGCGGCACGGGCTGCCCGATATGGCCCATGAGTGAACTGCCATGGGGGTCCTCGGCCCGATCCAGCTGGTCGGGAGACGACGTGGTCAGTACCCCCTAGTCTAGGACACCGTCAGTAGCCCCGTGAACCGGTCTTCAAGTTGGGGACACTCCTCGATTCTTCCGAACTGTTCTTCATCTTTGGTCGTCGGTCTTGAAAACTGGTTCAACAAATCTTCTCATCTTCGATCTTGAGGATCGCCGAAGTGCATCCGAAGAGTGTACACCTCGGGTATCCGAGGAGCCCCTTTAAGTTTCCGTCCTTTATCAATGCCTTGTTATTTTTATGCCACACCTTGGGTTTGAAGTTGTTCCCAGGCGACAGTGTCCTCTTGCATCCGAGCTCCAACGCCGGACTGCATTCGACGTATCTTTTGCAGCCGAGCACCAATGCCAGACCGCTTCCGAGCTCCAACGCCGGAATGTATCCGAGCTCCAACGCCGGACTATATCCGAAGAGTATTGTTACAGCCGAGCTCCAACCCCGAACTATGTCCAAGCTCCAATGTCGGACTGTATCCGAGCTCCAACGCCGGACTATGTCCAAGCTCCAACGCCGGACTGTATCCGAGCTCCAATGCCAGACTATATCCGAGGTGTCATAGATCACCTTGGTTCAAAAAAGTTGAAGGAGTTTAGCCGAGCTTAATGCCGGAAATGCCCTCTATGGAGCCAGCCACTAGCGCCCGAGCTTTATGCCGGACTGCTTCTGAGGTGGTGCACCACCCCGCCTGCGGGCCGATTTTCTCTAATTATTTTTTAGGTGCAATTTATTCTCTGCCGAGATATATAGCCAGTAGCCCTCAAGGTGTGTATCGGTCTAAAACCCGAGATGCACCTGAAGGATGACATAAGACCACCAATCCCAGTAGCCCCTAGGACTCGGGTTGATTCGGAAAATCGGCCTGAGGATCAACTCCTAGCTCGGCAGAATAGTTTGGGACACAAAAAGCGGTGTGCAAAGTCCTCGAGACCCAGGTTGGGTGCGGCCGACCAACCTGAGGATCATAATCTCCTCGAAAACTATATTGCACTTTAAATTTTCTGCATTGGATTGTCGATGCAGTAGCCCCTTAGAATTGGGTTGGGAAAAATGGCCGACCCTAGGATCGTACCTCCTCGGGAACAAGTTCAACTGTCATGTATGTTTTGACAATACCGAGGTGGAGTTCAGCAGGAAAGATGCCAAACTGTAGTTTTAGAAAAGAATTTCACGCCAAACACCTCAACCAAGAGAGTGTCCCGCTTCCTGAAACATAAAATAGGTGAAAGATGTTATAAGCTCAAAAAAGGCCAACAAACATGCGCAAAAAACTTTACGTCTAGATTGAATCAAGCTGTTTTGGTGCCAATACGAAATTGGTCTTAAAATTGTACTTCCGTCGTGCTTTGACATGACACATCTGATCTCTAGACTTCAAGTGGGTCAGCCTTCGGCTTCAACCTCCCTATCCCAAAGGCGGAGTGTTTCTCAGGCCAGTTTAGCGAACTAAACGCGAGCGGCTTTAGAGAGAAACCAGGCTACCTGGCTATTGATCATATACCTGAGTCGAGAAAGGAGTGGTAGAAAAAGACTGTGCAGCGACTAAGAAGAAAACATCTATTATAAAACGGCTCATACTAATTTAAGAGCCCCCAAGTGACTTGGGTAAAAGAATTTTATGTATAATGATTGTATGTACCGAAGTACTTATATCATATCTGTGTTCACCCGAACTTTAAACACGTCTTAACCGACCGTCGGCTTCTCCCTCTTCAGTCAAGGGCTGAAAAGTGTTATGTATTCCACCTGTCAAGAATATCGACGGTGTTTCCGATAACCAGGCAATCAGGCCATAAGGCTGTAACAGACAAAGCGCGCTCATGGAACTTATGCTATATTACTGACGAAGTGTAAGAAGCATCTTCGAAGAAAATAGTACCCCCACCGATACCTTTCTTCGGTTGCTCATTGTTACTATGAGACTTGTGCAATAGATTTTTTGTATTCATGAGTTCCATTGTGTGCCGACCATGATTGAAAACAATAAGAGCGCTAGCTTTCGGCTTCACCCAGTCTGAGGTCCGAGCTCGGATGACCCGATCGTGACAATCGCAGAGGTGCTCCCTTTACTCCCTAGCCGAACAATCGGGAACGTAGGGGTAAACACAGGAGCAAGGCAACCCAGCTTGCGGAACACTTAAGTCAACATGGTGCATATTGTGGCGTAATACACGAACAAGGAACAAAGTCATACAAGTATAATCATATGCAAGAGGAAAGGCTTCATAAAGGAAGCCCCCAAGTAAAATGGGGTATTTGAATTTGTTTGGAACAAACAAAGTTTTGACAAAGAAAGTTTTTCGCAAATGACTTTTTGTCAAAAAAGTATAATGCTTGACCGAACCGAACAAAATTTAAAACTAAAAGTTGTTGAGCATTAAAGCGACATAGCTGGTTAATGTGCTCGATGTGACGTGGGACGAGCTTGTAGCGGCTCAAGGTCCCAACCCCCAAGCCGGTCTTGATGTACCCGAGCGAAGAGCTCGGCTTGATGAAGTGATAGCATGACAGTGCCGAAGTTCTGAGGCGAAGCCCCCAGTCCGGCCGAGGCGATAGAGTAATTCGGCAGCGTGACAATGAAGCCCCCACGTCAGTCGGCGTGTCGAAATAGGTCGGCATGGTGGACGTCAGTTTGATGAAGCGACGACGCGATAATGGCGACACAGGGTATCACACCATGGTGGCGGTGGAATTTAGTTGATGGAGGCGAGAGGACGACTCTGTACGCCGAGGTGACTACGTGATGCAGCAAAAATTAATTATCTGCACACATAAGAAGTGCAAGGCAGAAGTAATAATAATAGAGTAAAAAAATCGTTGCATAATTAATATTTTATGCAAAGTGAGTAATAAAAGAAATATGGCCCGTGTGCCGAACACTCGATCCCCGAGGCAACCGAACATGTCGGTATGATAGTTTGACCAACAGGGTGATCACGCGAGTCGATTTATGCTGATTGGGACGACGATGTCGGCTTGCCGAAGTGACCGCGTAACGCAATTGAAGTCGATTACACAGAGACGCGCGTCGAAGTGACACCATGACTTGGGCGACACAGATGGGACGACGACTTCGGCTTGCCGAGGTGTTAGCGCAGCCCCACCTAAATAGATTGCCTGCACACACAAAGTAGTGCAACCAGGAAATAATAATAATAATAATAATAATAATAATAATAATAATAATAATAATAATAAAATGTGCATAATTAATTTATGCGAAGTGAAAAAGTTTGGTAAGTATGGCCTGAGTGCTGAGGCTAGCTCGACGGTGCGATGGCGTTGTGGCACGGCGATGCTGACGAAGGTCAGCCTGCCCAGGTGACAGGGAGGAGCTGGCCATACCGATGCTAGGTACAACGTCGGTACAATTTCTCCGCCAAAATAATGCAGTACATGCCAATAGAAAATATTCTGTGTATAATAGTGCTAAACGAATAATTTGGAAAAATAAAACCTGAACGCCAGCAGCGACGGCTATAGCAGACCGCAGCAAACGGACGACCTGATCCGTGCCGAGCATGTGTTGTGTGCTCGTGGTCATTATCTCCATGTCATTGCTATGGCAATACCAAGAAAAACATTTGTCGCTCCTATTACGTGGACACAAGCAACCCTAGTAATAGTAGGCGTACTTGCACGTGGGAAGTGCATAAAAGGAAGACGATTAGCAAAAGCATAGATTGCCTTGTAATTAAATAATGAAGGAAAGGGAAACAATTATGGGATCTCCCTGTGACTGCGATGAGCCGAACTATTGTCGGCATCATATGCATGTTGTGTACAGTACTGTGTCATCTCCTCAGCTGGTTCACTGCCGTTCGGATTGCTTTTCTTTTTCTCGTTGACCTTGACGAGGTGTCTGTCGGTCGGCGCACGGCAAACCGGGCTGTCAAGAAGATAGCTAGGTTGGAGCGGTGCGGAGGAGCTCTCTTAACAATGAGCCGAACTTATCAAGGCAAGCTCGCACAATGGGCCGGCCTCGAAAATTAGGAAACGATTAGTATCATGCATTCTTTGATAAGTACGTATCCGAAGAAAGACTGCTTATTAAAGTAGTCTATTTCTTCAAGGCTTATAATTAAATAAGGAAAAAAGATAATTAAATAAGGAAAAAAGAGAGAGAAAAGTTGACTCTCCCTCATGATCTCATAGTGCACATAGCAATTTTGAAAAGAAAAGTTGGCTTTGGATAGTCTGTCAGGTGAAGTAGCAGCCACGCCCTTGAAGTAGGAGCGCCATATTTGACTTCTTTATCCGCTGCCAAACAGAATTGATTTCTCCGAAAACCAGCAATATGTGCTACGAGGTGGACGCAGCCGAACTTAGATCAGAATCGATCTCGGACGAACCTGCTAAATAAAACAGTGAACCAAGAACAATAATTTTCAAAGGATTTCATCTGTGTGGAATATATCAAGCTGGAAAAAATTATTTATGTGAAATAAATTATAAAATAGATGTGGCCTGGCGCGAGGTTGTTGTCGACACAGCACGTCGGTGTGATAAGGTGACGAAATCCGAACTCGCAAGGTCGCTCAAGTTACGGACGCAATACGCATGGGGCAGCGACGACATATCAGATCGCCTAGAAACGGTGGCAACAACGTAGGCCGGATTGCAGACCTGGATCTTCAAGTGTGGAAATCTAAAAAGAATTGTTAAGCACAATAATCCATTAAGGGCCGCATATATGCACTAGTAGTACTAGCATCAGACCACTTGGGATTTGACGGTCTACACAGGGGTTAGAATATAGCAAAGCTAAAGCCAACTAATAGTAGCATGTGAGCGCGCAGATAATGAAAGACAAACCATTAAGTATAACTTAATTAAATAATAAGGAGGTTGGAATCTTCCTGTGCTGCCGCCGATGTGAGCTCCTGTTGGCTGGCCCTCCCTAGACAGATTTGCATGGGCAACACGTTCTGCGTGGTCTCCTCGGCTGGGTAGCCGGCGCTTAGATCGCGTTTTTGTTGGCCCATGTAGCGAGTCTGCCAAGTTTATGCTACGGCATGCAAAGGTAGTTCGGATCTGATGTATCACCAGACGACGGATACAACCGCTGCTGCTGAGATTTTTATGATCCGATCTGACTGCAAACAAATAGCACGACACCGCAACGATTTTGCAGGAAAGAAAAATCATATAGAATAGATCTGACTGAAGAAATATCACCTGATCATCCCATCGATCCATGACGATCACCTAGCAGGCTCTCAATGAAAGCACCAATGTCGGTTCTATATCCGGCGTATGTCGTAGTAGGGGTCCTAAGCTAGGCGTCTTGGAGCGATGGGTAACAGGAGACGAGGAACACGGTGTTTACCCAGGTTCAGGCCCTCTCTAAGAGGTAAAACCCTACTCCTGCTTGATTATATTTGATGTGGGTATAGTACAGAGTACATGTATCTACCACGAGACTGTAATAATGAATATTAGATTGTCTATTGACTAGCCTGGCCTCGGTTTATATAACACACAAGAGGCCTAGGGTTTAGGAGAGTCCTCGTCTTGTGCGCCAAGTCTCGTGGGATCTTCCTTGTATGCGGCATGGGCTGCCCGAAGTGGCCCATGAGTGAACCGCCATGGGGGTCCTCGGCCCGATCGAGCTGGTCGGGAGACGAAGTGGTGATTACCCCCTAGTCTAGGACACCGTCAGAGAGCTCTACAAGAAGAGTGCTACCGGAGTCCTTCAAAGGTGTATCTCTGAAGAAGAAGGACGACAGCTCCTAGCCGAAATCCATGCTGGTCTCGGCGGTCACCACGCCGCAGCTCGGGCCCTTGTAAGTATGGCCTTTTGCGGTCACCACGTACAGGTTTCTATTGGCCGATGGCCCGAGCAGATGCACATGACCCGGTCCAATGTTGTGTCGGATGCCAGCTCTTCACTAATCAAAGCCATATGCCGCCTACTGCCCTACAAACAATCCCCATTAATTGGCCTTTTGCGGTCTGGGGGCTTGATATGGTCGTACCCCTTAAAGGAGGAAGCCATAAGAAAAATATCTGCTAGTCATGGTAGATAAATTCACCAAATAGATAGAGGCCAAACTAGTGAAAACAGCCGAAGCCGGACCGGTGATAGACTTCATATCCGGTGTCGTGCACCATTATGGTGTCCCACACAGCATCATCACCGATAACGGCTCCAACTTCACATCCGATGAAGTGAAAACCTGGTGTGCTAAATTGGGCATTAAGCTCGATTACGCCTCGGTCTATCACCCACAAACAAACGGTCAAGTTGAACGAGCTAATGGTCTTATTATGAGCGGCATTAAGCCCAGACTAGTGCGATCGTTGAAAGAAGCAGACAAGCACTGGGTTGAGGAGCTCGACTCCGTACTCTGAGGGCTGCGGACCACGCCCAATCGCACTACCGGATACACACCATTCTTCATGGTGTACGGCGCAGATGCCGTTTTGCCTGCGACATTATTCATGACTCACCTCGAGTGCGCATGTATTAAGAGAGAGAGGCCGAGTTGGATCGGCAGGACAGCCTAGATGCCTAGGAGGAGGAGCGCGACGTTGCAAAAGCCCGTTCGGTATTCTATCAACAACAGGCTCGCAGATATGAAAGCAGAGAGGTGCGGGCCAAGACTTACAATGTTGGTGAACTCGTTCTACGCTTGCCAGAGAAGAAAAAGGACAAACTCAAGCCCAAGTGGGAGGGTCCCTTCATCATAGATGAAGTTCTCACTAGAGGAGCGTACCGCCTGCGTGATGCATCGGACAATCGCCTAGAGCCGAACCCATGGAACGCTGCCAGACTCCGAAGATTCTACGCCTAGAGCCGGACTCTTTGTTCGTTTTCTTCTCCCTTTGTCTCCATTTTTCCTCTCTTTAACCCTTTTTTCTCTAGCTTTAAGCTCTTGTGCGGCTAAACTGCGCAACTATGACGTACACATCCTTAAATGTATACGCCCATAATGCATGGGGGCTTCTTTTACAGAAGCTTATTATTATTATTTTCCGAGCATCAAGCTCCACACATATGTGTCCTTTTCCTCATATGTACCTTTTCTTTGCCATTATATGCATCATTATGACTTAAGTTTTTGCCAAGCTGGGTTGCCTGGCTCCTGTGCTTATGCCCTACGTTCACGTTTGTTCGGCTAGGGCATAAAGGGAGCACCTCTGCGATTGTTACAGCCGGGTCATCCGGACGTGTACCTCAGTCTGGGTGAAGCCGAAAGCTAGCGTTCTTAAGGGAATATTCGGTCGGTGGACTAAAGATCTTTTACATTCATTACACTATGAACCCCCGGATGTTACGTATACTGCAATTTTTCGATCACAGTTCGGGCATGCATACTAACACATGTTCACCCAGGGAAAGGAACCCCTAATGGAACTATTCTCCCTGGAAGATGTTTCTTACAATCAAACATGTAATATAACATAGCTAGCCGGATACAACTTGTCTGTTCAAGCAACTATGACCCCTATGCCTGGTTTCCACGCATACCCCGGTCTGTATTGCCGCTCTGGTATTCGGAAACACTCCGCACCTTCGGGTCCATAGGTCGAAGTGAAAAGGTCTGCCATGACAATTCTTTTACAATCCGGCTAGGGACAAATTTTTCAATTGAAGTACATAGTCACTTAGACTCAAAAACTTCTTCCTCTATGCCGTCTAACAGGCTGTCTAGTTTACAATCATGTTGGGAAAATTTGGCGGCTATCTTTACTTGGTCATATACTAGACTAACTAGAATTTCTTTTCCATCTGACCCCCGAGGTCCGACCCGGGCCATATGATTCGGATCAAGCTTGGTGTACAGTGTTTTTACCATGGCCCAGGCCTCTCGCGCACCTTCTCAGCAAGCCGATATCTGCTACCTCTTGAGCATTGCGTTGGTTTTCCCTTGAAGAGGAAAGGGTGATGCAGCAAAGTAGCGTAAGTATTTCCCTCAGTTTTTGAGAACCAAGGTATCAATCCATTAGGAGGCCACGCACGAGTCCCTCGCACCTACACAAATAAATAAATCCTCGCTACCAATGCGATAAGGGGTTGTCAATCCCTACACGGTCACTTACGAGAGTGAGATCTGATAGATATGATAGGATAATATTTTTGGTATTTTTATGATAAAGATGCAAAACAAAGAAAGTAAAATAAAAATGGCGCCAGAAATAGCTTGTTGTCGGGAGATTAATATGATGGAAAATAGACCCGGGGGCCATAGGTTTCACTAGTGGCTTCTCTCAAGAGCATAGGTATTTACGGTGGGTGAACAAATTACTGTTGAGCAATTGACAGAACTGAGCATAGTTATGAGAATATCTAGGTATGATCATGTATATAGGCATCACGTCCGAGACAAGTAGACCGACTCCTGTCTGCATCTACTACTATTACTCCACACATCGACCACTATCCAGCATGCATCTAGAGTATTAAGTTCATAAGAATAGAGTAACGCTTTAAGCAAGATGACGTGATGTAGAGAGATAAACTCATGCAATATGATATAAACCCCATCTTGTTATCCTCGATGGCAACAATACAATACGTGCCTTGCTGCCCCTACTGTCACTGGGAAAGGACACCGCAAGATTGAACCCAAAGCTAAGCACTTCTCCCATTGCAAGAAAGATCAATCTAGTAGGCCAAACCAAACTGATAATTCGAAGAGACTTGCAAAGATAACCAATCATACATAAAAGAATTCAGAGAAGATTCAAATATTGTTCATAGATAAACTTGATCATAAACCCACAATTCATCGGTCTCAAAAAACACACCGCAAAAGAAGATTACATCGAATAGATCTCCACGAGAGAGGGGGAGAACATTGTATTGAGATCCAAAAAGAGAGAAGAAGCCATCTAGCTAATAACTATGGACCCGAAGGTCTGAGGTAGACTACTCACACATCATCGGAGAGGCTATGGTGTTGATGTAGAAGCCCTCCGTGATCGATGCCCCCTCCGGCGGAGCTCTGGAACAGGCCCCAAGATGGGATCTCACGGGTACAGAAGGTTGCGGCGGTGGAATTAGGTTTTTGGCTCCGTATCTGGTAGTTTGGGGGGTATGTAGGTATATATAGGAGGAAGAAGTACGTCGGTGGAGCGACAGGGGGCCCATGAGGGTGGAGGGCGCGCCTGGGGGGGATGGCGCGCCCCCTACCTCGTGGCCTCCTGTTTGATGTCTTGACGTAGGGTCCAAGTCCTCTGGATCACGTTCGTTCCGAAAATCACATTCCCGAAGGTTTCATTCCGTTTGGACTCCGTTTGATATTCTTTTTCTATGAAACTGTGAAATAGCAAAAAAAGCAATTTTGGGCTGGGCCTCCGGTTAATAGGTTAGTCCCAAAAATAATATAAAAGTGTATAATAAAGCCCAATAATGTCCAAAACAAAATATAATATAGCATGGAATAATCAAAAATTATAGATACGTTGGAGACGTATCAATATCTTCCATAATCGGAAGCGCCACCGAGCTCCTTGGAATAGCTTCACGAGCTCCTCCATACTTCCTGGAGGAGAGGCAGATGGCCAGAAAGCCTTGGCAACGCTCCGCATTGCTTGCCGGGCCCGCTCGTGCAGTTGGGATAGCTCTTGCAGAAGGTCGCCTTGAGAGCCGGACATTTCCTCTTCGGGACGGCCAGTCAGAATACCTGCAGACATAAATCTGTTAGATCATTTCTTTGCTGAATTGCATGAAGGCAAGTTCAAAGGCATACTGAATATGCCGCCTCGTAGCCTCTTATTTTCCTTCACGGCATCAGCTAGCTGGGCTCGCACATCTTTTATTTCTTCGCCCAGCAGGGTGTTGGAATCCTGCAGCTTGTTTTTATCATTCCTGACCCGTGTCAGCACACGTTCGCCCGCAGCCAGTTGCCTTTTGGCCTCTTGTTCACCCGCCTGCGCGACTTTCAGTTCCTCTTTCGGTTGATCTGATAATCCTGCCATGGGAAATACAACAGTATTAATATTACTGGTATATGATCATACTTTTCTCAATGGAGGGGAACATTACCAGGCAGTGCCTCCTTGGATTTCTCCAGTTCGGCAGTTGCCGCAGCTAGCTGGGTCCGACACTTTTCCAGCTCTTGAGACAGCAGGTTGTTCTTCTCTGTGAGTACCTGATTATACAATGATCCTTAAATCAGTTGTATCAACTTCTTCAAGTCTTGGGGGCTACTGGTATATGATCACCAGATCGGTACAATTCGCACTTACCCGCATATCTTTCAAGTGCTGGTCTGTGGCTCGGGTAAGCCCATCCCGAGCAGCTCGGATGTATGCATCAGCCGAGCTGAAGGCATTGAATGCCTCTTTTGTGAAACCAGGGTCGTGGAGAACGGCCCTCCGGCACCGGTGATTCATGGCGCTCTCCACTTCCAAGTTCGTGACGGATACATCATCTGAATCCTCTGCAGGAGGACAATCTGGTGTCACTCCTGTGTCAGCCTCTGTCCTTAATGCAGGGTCTGGAACCTGACTGGTGGAGGCATGACCGGCAGGATCCCCGGACATAGTCCGGCGCACGCTATTCCTGATAAGACACAACGGACAGTGTCACAATTCAATGTGACTGCCAAGGGGCATATTTAAAAAAACCATACCTCTTGGATGAAGGCTCAGCCGTGTTTTCATTTGCCTTCCTCTTCGAAGGCTTGCCCGGCACGGGCGCCACTCTCTTGTGAGTCGCTTCTGGTGCGCCATGGCACACCGAGCACCTCCCCTTTGGAGCACGAGACGGTGCGGTGGGTGAGGAAAAACGAGGAAGCTCTTTCGGAGGAAATGTCTCCTGGCTACTTACATGTGAGGCAGGAAGGAGGCCAGGGTAATAGGCCACGATGGCCACTTCTATGCCATCATAGCTCGCCTAGTAGAAGACTCCCTCTTGGAGTTCTACAACTATGTCTGGATCCTCTTCAAATCTGGGATCAAGGTCGCGATTATGGTCCTCTGGCTGCGGAGCGGGGCTGTAAATCCCCGTGATAGCCTTCCGCCATTCCTGTTAGAAAATAATGAGTAAATGTCAATTAAACATGACTCGAGGAAGGGATTGAGTGATGATGTGGGATTAAAAGCTCACCCAGCTAGGGGGATTGTACATGGAGAATCCCTCTTAGCGCTTAAGGCGAGTGAACTCCTCTCTCTCCCCTTAATACAAATCGGCCAATATTGTGGCCAGGGCAGCAGGGGTGTCTGGACCTTTCCATCCGCAGCGTGAGGCGTCGTCTTCCCCATTGTAGTGCCACATAGGGAGTCCTCTGAATTGGAGTGGCTGAACACCCCGCACTATGGAAGTTTCCATTACCTCAATTATTGATAACCCGGACTGAGAAAGTGTCCTTATCTTGCCCATTAACTGATGGACTTCTGCGCTATCCTCCTCCTCGAGGCTCCGAGGACGCCAGCTGTGGCGTTTCTTCAATGGAGCACTTGAAAATTCAGGAAGACCCATTCGAACTGGGTCGGGGAGAGCAACATCCTCGATATAGAACCATTCTGAGGGCCACTCTTCAGACGCCTTCTTCGGCGTGCCGGACAGGTATCTGGTCCCGGCTATGCGCCATACCTCGGCACTGCCCACCTCAAATACCGATCCTTTTTAGGTACGAGGGACGAGGCAGAATAGCTTCCTCCATAACTCAAAATGGGCCTCATAGCCCAGGAATAGCTCGCAAAGAGCTACAAAACCCGCGATATGCAGAATGGAGGCCGGAGTGAAATTGTGCAGTTGGAGGCCGTAATACTCCAGGAGTCCTTGGAGGAAAGGGTGGATGGGGAACCCAACACCTCGTAACAAGTAAGAAACGAAGCACACTCATTCCCCCCTGGTTGGATTGGGGAAAATTTCCGCCTGGGCTTCGCCATCGAAGGAGGTCAATCCTGCCCGAACAGGGACTAGATCCGCAGGGGGAAGAAATCCCTGCATTTGAAGCTTAATCAGCTGATCGTGGGGTACGGAACATCTCTCTCAATCACCTTTTTAGGAGCCATGGGGGAGGGAGGAAGAACTGGGTACGCTAGCCATGTTGGAGTGGTTTCTCCTAGCGAGCTCTAAGGATTTTCTGCTTGGTGTGGAATGGGATCTGAGATCCAATCTCTTTAAATAGATGCCTTTCTTACATGGCCAGGGTGTTATGTGCAAAAAATACCCTGACCTCTCGTATTCACCCGACACGTGGAAGCAAAAGCAATGGAGGCGCAGAAGCCAAAGGGTGTGACATTAAAACACAAACCAAGTACAGTTTCTCGGGTCAGGTACTTTGAAGTAATCGAAGAAGGAACCCGCCTTGCAATGCCGAAGACAATCAGCGGGCCGGAAACATCGTCATTGAAGCCCGGTTCGGGGGCTACTGAGAGAGTCCTGGATTAAGGGGTCCTCGGGCGTCCGGACTATGTAACGTGGGCCGGACTAATGGGCTACGAAGATACCAGACATAAGACTTTTTCCTATGTCCGAATGGGACTCTTCTTTGCGTGGATGGCAAGCTTGGCGTTCGGATATGTAGATTCCTTCCTTTGTAAACCGACTCTGTACAACCCTAGGCCCCTCCGGTGTCTATATAAACCGGAGGGTTTAGTCCGTAGAGGCGATCATAATCATACAGGCTAGACATCTAGGGTTTAGCCATTACGATCTCGTGGTAGATCAACTCTTGTAATCCTCATATTCATCAAGATCAATCAAGCAGGAAGTAGGGTATTACCTCCATCAAGAGGGCCCGAACCTGGGTAAACATCGTGTCCCCCGTCTCCTATTACCATCGACCTTAGACGCACAATTCGGGACCCCCTACCCGAGATCCGCCGGTTTTGACATTGCAGCGCCCCTGACAGAGTAAGCTAAAGATGCAAAAAGATACATGCCGCAGGGACATGCCCGTGCGACCTGGGAATGGTGCAGCCCGAGGGGCACTCCCAGCTGAGTAAACCGGAAAATCTCACCTGGTACCGTTGTCGAAGGAGTGTTGAGGTAGCTGAAGGCACGCGTTGAAGGAGTCGCTCCTCACGGACCACCAGGGCCCTGAGCCTCAGGAGGCTCTGGGGCTCGGGTGGTTCCTTGAGGACCGTTGCCATCTCCGCCACGACTGCGTGATGCCTGGCCTCCTGAGCCGCCAGGGTGCTCCATAAGCGGTGCTGGAAAGTGATAGCCGCGTTCGGCAAGCCAAATGGCATGCGAAAATAGCTGTGAGGTGGACCCTCTCACCGACCAACGCGCAAAGGCCAGTAGCGTTCCTGAGATGCGGCCCTGTTGAGCCCTGGAATGTCGATGCAGACATGTAGCCCACCGTCCTCACCAGGATGGGGAGCTACGCTGGGTGGTGGGCGGCGGTCGCCGTGTATGGTCGTTGCCTCGTGAAGCTCCTGGGTCGCCTTGCCGATGAACTTCTGAGCACCTGGCGCTCCTCGCCTGGTGCCATTCTGTGGGAAACGTGCGGCGAAGCACGCCTCCACATGGTGCCCGAGCACCTCCCTCGTGATGTTGGCTAGGTCTGAGGCCCTCCAGAAGAGAGCCCCCGAGCCTTGCCCGAGGAGGGCGCGCATTCCTATGCGAGGGAAGGAGGCGCCCCAACTGCGGGCGTGGATCCCAAAGTGGTGCCGCTGGAGACGCCGCTCTCCTGAGGCCCTGGGTGGAGTAGCTGCTTCTTCTTCTTGGGGATGGCCTTAGGAGGGTACAGGGTTCCTTCATTGTCGGGGTCTTCGATCGCTGCGGCTTGGAAGGCGCGCTCGAGGGAGCACACCGCATCTCTTTCTCCGCAGGGGACCGTGATGACTCCACCGCTTCCTGGCATCTCGAGGATGTTGTAGCCATGCTGGATCACTGCCATGAACTTGGCTAATGTTGGATACCCAAGGATGGCGTTGTACGGCAGACAGATGTGGGTGACGTCGAAGTCAATGAGCTCGGTGCGGTAGTTGTGACGCTGGCCGAAGGTGAAAGGGAGGCGGACCTGCCCTATCGGGGTGGTGGAGCCGTCGATAACTCTAGAGAAAGGCTCGGTAGGCTGTAGCTGATCGTATGGTACTTGGAGGCTATCGAATGTCTCAACGGACATGACATTGAGCCCTGCACCGCCGTCGATGAGGGTCTTGGTGACTTGGACGTTGCTGATGACGGGTGAGCAAAGCATCGGGAGGGCGCCATTTGAACTGGTCTGACAAGCTGAAGGTGATGGCGCACTTGGACCACCTGAGCGGGCGCGTGGCCTCGAGCCTGGGAAGGGCCGCGTTCACCTCATGAGCAAACTGCTTGAAGATGTGCTAGGAGGCCGGGGCCTGAGCACCGCCCAAGATGCAGGCGATGGCGCGCGGCTCCTGGAAGCCCCCAGCCCCCTCGTCCTGATGGTGGTCGTCGTTCCTTCTCGGCGGTGGCAGCAATGGAGGGAGGCCAGTATTGCCCTGAGGATGGTCCTCACGAGGCTGGTCCCTCCAGGCGCCCTCATGAGGCTGGTCCTACCAGTGGTCCTCACGAGGCCGGTCGCGTGATACGTCCATTTCGCATCATGCTTATATATCGATATTTATTGCATTATGGGCTGTTATTACACATTATGTCACAATACTTATGCCTATTCTCCCTTATTTTACAAGGTTTACATAAGGAGGGAGAATGCCGGCAGCTGGAATTCTGGGCTGGAAAAGGAGCAAATATTAGAGACCTATTCTGCATAACTCCAAAAGTCCTGAAACTCCACGAAAGTTATTTTTGGAAATAATAAAAAATACTGAGCGGAAGAAATACCAGAGGGGGCCCACACCCTGGCCACGAGGGTGGGGGGTGCGCCCTACCCCCCTAGGCGCGCCCCCTGCCTTGTGGGCCCCCTGTTGGCCCTCCGGTGCCCATCTTCTGCTATATGAAGTCTTTTGTCCGAAGAAAAATCATGAGCAAGCTTTCGGGACGAGACTCCGCCGCCACGAGTGGAACCTTGGCGGAACCAATCTAGGGCTCCGGCAGAGCTGTTCTGCCGGGGACACTTCCCTCCGGGAGGGGGAAATCATCGCCATCGTCATCACCAATGATCCTCTCATCGGGAGGGGTTCAATCTCCATCAACATCTTCACCAGCACCATCTCCTCTCAAACCCTAGTTCATCTCTTGTATCCAATTCTTGTCTTTAAGTCTGAGATTGGTACTTGTAGGTTGCTAGTAGTGTTGATTACTCCCTGTAGTTGATGCTAGTTGGTTTATTTGGTGGAAGATCATATGTTCAGATCCTATATGCATATTAATACCCCTCTGATTATGAACATGAATATGCTTTGCGAGTAGTTACGTTTGTTCCTGAGGAGATGGGAGAAGTCTTGCTATTAGTAGTCATGTGAATTTGGTATTCGTTCGATATTTTGATGAGATGTATGTTGTCCCTCCTCTAGTGGTGTTATGTGAACGTCGACTACATGACACTTCACCATTATTTGGGCCTAGAGGAAGGCATTGCGAAGTAATAAGTAGATGATGGGTTGCTAGAGTGACAGAAGCTTAAACCCTAGTTTATGCGTTGCTTCGTAAGGAGCTGATTTGGATCCACTTGTTTCATGCTATGGTTAGGTTTACCTTAATACTTATTTTGTAGTTGCAGATGCTTGCAATAGGGGTTAATCATAAGTGGGATTCATGTCCAAGTAAGGGCAGCACCCAAGCACCGGTCCACCCACATATCAAATTATCAAAGTACCGAACGCGAATCATATGAACGTGATGAAAACTAGCTTGACGATAATTCCCATGTGTCCTCGGGAGCGCTTTTCTCTATATAAGAGTTTGTCCAGGCTTGTCCTTTGCTACAAAAAGGATTGGGCCACCTTGCTGCACTTTATTTACTTTTGTTACTTGTTGCTCGTTACAAATTATCTTATCACAAAACTATATGTTACCTATAATTTCAATGCTTGCAGAGAATACCTTGCTGAAAACCGCTTATCATTTCCTTCTGCTCCTCGTTGGGTTCGACACTCTTAGTTATCAAAAGGACTACGATAGATCCCCTATACTTGTGGGTCATCAAGACTCTTTTCTGGCGCCGTTGCCGGGAAGTGAAGCGCCTTTGGTAGGTGGAATTTGGTAAGGAAAAATTTATATAGTGTGCTGAAATTTACTGTCACTTGTTACTATGGAAAGTAATCCTCTGAGTGGCTTGCTCGGGGTATCTTCACCCCGACCAGTAGAGCAAAGAGTTGCTCCTAAACCTACTGAACCTACTGAAAATGAAAATGTCTACTTTGAGATTCCTTCGGGTATGATAGAAAAACTGCTAGCTAATCCTTTTGCAGGAGACGGAACAATGCATCCTGATGAGCACCTAATATATGTGGATGAAGTTTGTGGATTATTTAAGCTTGCAGGCGTGCCCAATGATGTTATTAAGAAGAAGGTCTTCCCTTTATCTTTGAAGGGAGATGCATTGACATGGTATAGGCTATGTGATGATATGGGATCATGGAACTACAAACGATTGAAATTGGAATTTCATCAGAAGTTTTATCCTATGCATCTTGTTCATCGTGATCGCAATTATATATATAATTTTTGGCCTCACGAAGGAGAAAGCATCACTCAAGCTTGGGGGAGGCTTAAATCAATGTTATATTCATGCCCCAATCATGAGCTCCCAAGAGAAATAATTATTCAAAAAAATTATGCTCGGCTTTCTGATAACAATCGCACCATGCTCGATACTTCTTTTGCTGGCTCTTTTATGATGAAGACCATTGAATTCAAATGGGATTTATTGGGAAGAATTAAACGCAACTCTGAAGATTGGGATCTCGACGAAGGTAAGGAGTCAGGTATGACACCTAAGTTTGATTGTGTTAAATCTTTTATGGATACCGATGTTTTCCATAAATTTCGCACTAAATATGGACTTGACTCTGAGATGGTAGCTTCTTTCTGTGAATCTTTTGCTACTCATGTTGACCTCCCTAAGGAGAAGTGGTTTAAATATCATCCTCCCATAGAAATGAAAGTAGCTGCACCTATTAAAGTTGAAGAAAAGACTATCACTTATAATGATCCTATTGTTCCTACTACTTATGTTGAGAAACCACCTTTCCCTGTTAGAATAAAGGATCATGCTAAAGCTTCAACTGTGGTTCGTAAAAGCAACACTTATACAACTCCTGAGCAAGTTAAAGTTGAACCTAATATTTCTATTGTTAAAGATCTCTTGGCTGATAATATTGATGGGCATGTTATTTATTTCTGCGATGAAACTGCTAGAATTGCTAAACCTTGTGCTAAAGATAAACATAGACCTATGATAGGCATGCCTGTTATTTCTGTTAAAATAGGAGATCATTGTTATCATGGCTTATGTGATATGGGTGCTAGTGCTAGTGCAATACCTCATGACTTATACAAAGAAATTATGCATGATATTGCAGCTGCTGAGTTAGAAGATATTGATGTCACAATTAAACTTGCTAATAGAGATACTATATCACCAATTGGAATTGTTAGAGATGTTGAAGTCTTGTGTGGGAAAACTAAATATCCTGCTGATTTTCTTGTTCTTGGTTCCCCACAAGATAGCTTTTGTCCCATTATATTTGGTAGACCCTTCTTGAACACTGTTAATGCTAGGATAGACTGCGAAAAGTATGTTGTTACTATTGGTCTATGTGATATGTCTCATGAGTTTAATTTCTCTAAATTTCGTAGACAACACCGTGAAGAGGAATTGCCTAGTAAAGATGAAATTATTGGTATCGCTTCTATTGCCGTACCTCCTAGTGATCCTTTAGAACAATATTTGCTAGACCATGAAAATGATATGTTTATGAATGAAAGAAGGGAAATAGATGAAGTATTCTTTAAACAGGAACCCATCCTGAAACACAATTTGCCTATTGAAATCCTAGGGGATCCTCCTCCACCCAAGGGTGATCCCGTGTTTGAGCTCAATCTGTTACCTAATACTCTTAAATATGCTTATCTTCATGAGAAAAAGATATATCCTGTTATTATTAGTGCTAACCTTTCAGAGCACGAAGAAGCGAGATTATTGAAAACTCTGAAGAAGCACCGCGCTGCTATTGGATATACTCTTGATGATCTTAAGGGCATTAGCCCCACTCTATGCCAACACAAAATAAATTTGGAGAGAGATGCCAAACCAGTTCGTGATCACCAACGACGGCTGAATCCTAAGATGAAAGAAGTGGTAAGAAAGGAAATACTAAAGCTCCTTGAGGCAGGTATAATCTATCCCGTTGCTGATAGTCAGTGGGTAAGTCCTGTCCATTGTGTCCCTAAGAAGGGAGGTATTACTGTCGTTCTAATGATAAAGATGAATTGATTCCGCAAAGAATTATTACAGGATATAGGATGGTAATTGATTTCCGCAAATTAAATAAAGCTACTAAAAAAGATCATTACCCCTTACCTTTTATTGATCAAATGCTAGAAAGATTATCCAAACATACACATTTTTGCTTTCTAGATGGTTATTCTGGTTTCTCTCAAATACCTGTGTCAGCGGATGATCAGTCGAAAACCACTTTTACTTGCCCTTTCGGTACTTTTGCTTATAGACGTATGCCTTTTGGTTTATGTAATGCAACTGCTACCTTTCAAAGATGCATGATAGCTATATTCTCTGACTTTTGTGAAAAGATATGTGAGGTTTTCATGGATGATTTCTCCGTTTATGGATCTTCTTTTGATGATTGCTTGAGCAACCTTGATCGAGTTTTGCAGAGATGTGAAGAACCCAATCTTGTCTTGAATTGGGAGAAGTGCCACTTTATGGTTAATGAAGGTATTGTCTTGGGGCATAAAATTTCTGAAAGAGGTATTGAAGTTGATAAAGCCAAGGTTGATGCTATTGAAAAGATGCCATGTCCCAAGGACATCAAAGGTATAAGAAGTTTCCTTGGTCATGCCAGTTTTTATAGGAGATTCATTAAAGACTTCTCAAAAATTTCTCGGCCTCTGACTAATTTATTACAAAAAGATATACCATTTTTCTTTGATGATGATTGTGTAGAAGCATTTGAAATACTTAAGAAAGCATTGACCTCTGCACCTATTGTTCAGCCACCCGATTGGAATTTACCTTTTGAAATTATGTGTGATGCTAGTGATTATGCTGTAGGTGCTGTTCTAGGGCAAAGAGTGGATAAGAAATTAAATGTTATTCAATATGCTAGTAAAACTCTAGACAATGCCTAGAGAAATTACGCTACTACTGAAAAAGAATTCTTAGCAGCTGTATTTGCTTGTGATAAGTTCAGACCTTATATTGTTGATTCTAAAGTAAATATTCACACTGATCATGCTGCTATTAAATATCTTATGGAAAAGAAAGATGCTAAACCTAAACTTATTAGATGGGTTCTCTTGCTACAAGAATTTGATTTGCATATTATTGGTAGAAAGGGAGCTGAGAACCCCACTGCAGACAACTTGTCTAGGTTAGATAATGTTCTTGATGACCCACTACCTATTGATGATAGCTTTCCTGATGAACAATTAAATGTCATAAATGCTTCTCGTACTGCTCCATGGTATGCTGATTATGCTAATTACATTGTTGCTAAATTTATACCGCCTAGTTTCACATACCAACAAAAGAAAAAGTTTTTCTATGATTTAAGACATTACTTCTGGGATGACCCACATCTTTACAAAGAAGGAGTAGATGTTGTTATTAGACGTTGTGTACCTGAGCATGAACATGAACAGATCCTACGCAAGTGTCACTCCGAAGCTTATGGAGGACACCACGCTAGAGAAAGAACCGCACATAAGGTATTGCAATCCGGTTTTTATTGGCCTACTCTCTTCAAGGATGCCCGTAAGTTTGTCCTATCTTGTGATGAATGTCAAAGAATTGGTAATATTAGTAGACGTCAAGAAATGCCTATGAATTATTCACTTGTTATTGAACCATTTGATGTTTGGGGCTTTGATTATATGGGACCGTTTCCTGCCTCTAATGGATATACACATATTTTAGTTGCTGTTGATTACATTACTAAGTGGGTAGAAGCTATTCCAACTAGTAGTGCTGATCATAACACCTCTATTAAGATGCTTAAAGAAGTTATTTTTCTGAGGTTTGGAGTCCCTAGATATCTAATGACTGATGGTGGTTCACATTTTATTCATGGTGCCTTCCATAAAATGCTTGCTAAGTATGATGTTAATCATAGAATTGCATCTCCTTATCACCCGCGGTCTAGTGGTCAAGTAGAATTGAGCAATAGAGAGCTCAAATTAATTTTGCAAAAGACTGTTAATAGATCTAGAAAGAATTGGTCCAAGAAACTTGATGATGCATTATGGGCCTATAGAACTGCATATAAAAATCCTATGGGTATGTCTCCGTATAAAATAGTTTATGGTAAAGCATGTCACTTACCTCTCGAACTAGAACATAAGGCTTATTGGGCTATTAAAGAGCTCAATTATGATTTCAAACTTGCTGGTGAGAAGAGGTTGTTTGACATTAGCTCACTTGATGAATGGAGAACCCAAGCCTATGAGAATGCCAAATTGTTTAAAGAAAAAGTTAAAAGATGGCATGACAAAAGAATACAAAAGCGTGAGTTTAATGTAGGTGATTATGTATTGCTATACAACTCTCGTTTAAGATTTTTTGCAGGAAAACTCTCTCTAAATGGGAAGGTCCTTACGTTATCGAGGAGGTCTATCCTTTTGGTGCCATAAAAATTCGAAGGCACAAATCCGAAGGTGGTGAACGGTCAAAGAATTAAACATTATATCTCAGGTAATCCTATAAATGTTGAAACCAATGTTATTGAAACCGTAACCCAGGAGGAATACATAAGGGACACTTTCCGGAACGTTTCAGACTCCGAAAAGGAATAGGTATGTGGTACGATAAGTAAACCGACTCCAAAATAGTTCTAATGGCAATTTTTCTCCGTTTTGGAATATTTAGAAAAATGGAAAAATAAGAAGCAGTCCGGGAAGGACACGAGGCCTCCACGAGGGTGGAGGGCGCGCCCTACACCCCTAGGCGCGCCCCCTGCCTCGTGGGCACCTCGTGTGCTCTCCGGACTCTGTTTTCTTGCACGATACATATTTTGGTCGGTAAAAATTCATTATATAATCTCCCGAAGGTTTTGACTCCTGTATCACGCAATTATCCTCTGTTCTTGTTTCGAGCCGTTTTCTGTCAGGGTTGTCAAGGCCAGGCATCATGTCGTCTCCCTCCTCCAACAATGGTGACCACGATGCTTGGCTAATGAAGATAGAGCTGAAGAGGGAAGAACCCATGGAGATCAACAAGGATGAAGGCATCAAGAAGGCCACGGTGGGCCAAGCTCCGGTGGCAGAAGACACCCTTCAACTTGATCACAATCTTCTTACCCCAACTGAGATCGAAGCTTTCAAGATGATTGAGTTAGCTCGTATACAAAACAAGTATCTCACACGTGAAAATATTTTGTTGAAGGAGCATATCGTCGCACTCAAGGGCATTATCCGCAAGTTGGAGGATCTCTTATGCTCGATGTGCGACTACCCATCACCAACAACTCCACCACCTTCCTCACCAGCAGAGGAGATATAATCACATGGGTATGGGCACTCCCCTTGGCAACTGCCAAGCTTGGGGGAGGTGCCCCGGTATCGTATCACCACCACATCTCCTATCTTTACCGTTTTTCTTAGTTCGATCCTTTTAGTAATATCTTGATTTAGTAGAATAAAAGTTTTGGTATGATCTAGTTTTGAGTTTTGCTTTATGATCCCTCTATGTAATCGAGTCCGTGAGCTATATATAATAAAGATTAGTGTTGAGTCAAGGGCTTGATTATCTTGCTATGATCTTGAGTGAATAAAAGAAAAGAGAAAAGAATAAAAAGAAACAAAGAGATCATATTGATCTTATGGAAAGTAATGACTTCGCATAGAAAGAGTATGATGATTAAAAATTGTTAAGAGTTGACAAACATAGCTTTGGTCATCGTTGCAATTAATAGGAAGTACTAAAGAAAGAGAGGTTTCACATATAAATACTATCTTGGACATATTTTATGATTGGGAGCACTCATTAAAATATGACATGCTAAAGAGTTGATGTTAGACAAGGAAGACAACGTAATGGGTTATGTTTTCTTATATCTGAGATAAAGTATATTGTCATGGATCTTCCAACATGTTGAGCTTGCCTTTCCCCCTCATGCTAGCCAAATTCTTAGCACCAAGTAGAGATACTACTTGTGCTTCCAAATACCCTTAAACCAGTTTTGCCATGAGAGTCCACCATATCTACCTATGGATTGAGTAAGATCCTTCAAGTAAGTTGTCATCGGTGCAAGCAATAAAAATTGCTCTCTAAATATGTATAATTGATTGGTGTGGAGTGATGTCTACTACACAACCTTCTTCTTGTAGACGCTGTAGGGCCTCCAAGTGCAGAGGTTTGTAGGACAGTAGCAAATTTCCCTCAAGTGGATGACCTAAGGTTTATCAATCCGTGGGAGGCGTAGGATGAAGATGGTCTCTCTCAAGCAACCTTGCAACCAAATAACAAAGAGTCTCTTTTGTCCCCAACACACCCAATACAATGGTAAATTGTATAGGTGCACTAGTTCGGTGAAGAGATGGTGATACAAGTGCAATATGGATGGTAGATATAGGTTTTTGTAACCTGAAAATATAAAAAACAGCAAGGTAGCTAATGATAAAAGTGAGCGTAAACGGTGTTGCAATGCTAGGAAACAAGGCCTAGGGTTCATACTTTCACTAGTGCAAGTTCTCTCAACAATAACATAATGGGATCGTATAACTATCCGTCAACATGCAACAAAGAGTCACTCCAAAGTCACTAATAGCGGAGAACAAACGAAGGGATTATGGTAGGGTACAAAACCACCTCAAAGTTATCCAGTCGGATCGATCTATTCAAGAGTCCGTAGTAAAATAACATGAAGCTATTCTTTCCGTTCGATCTATCATAGAGTTCGTACTAGAATAACACCTTAAGACACAAATCAACCAAAACCCTAATGTTACCTAGATACCCCAATGTCACCTCAAGTATCCGTGGGTATGATTATACAATATGCATCACACAATCTCAGATTCATCTATTCAAACCAACACAAAGTACTTCAAAGAGTGCCACAAAGTTTCTACCGGAGAGTCAAGACGAAAACGTGTGCCAACCCCTATGCATAGGTTCATGGGCGGAACCCGCAAGTTGATCACCAAAACATACATCAAGTGGATCACGTGATATCCCATTGTCACCACAGATAAGCACGGCAAGACATACATCAAGTGTTCTAAAATCCTTAAAGACTCAATCCGATAAGATTACTTCAAAGGGAAAACTCAATCCATTACAAGAGAGTAGAGGGGGAGAAACATCATAAGATCCAACTATAATAGCAAAGCTCGCGATACATCAGGATCGTACCACCTTAAGAACACGAGAGAGAGATCAAACTCATAGCTACTGGTACATACCCTCAGCCCCGAGGGTGAACTACTCCCTCCTCGTCATTGAGAGCACCGGGATGATGAAGATGGCCACCGATGAGGGATCCCCCCTCCGGCAGGGTGCCGGAACAGGGTCCCGATTGGTTTTTGGTGGCTACAGAGGCTTGCGGCGGTGGAAGTCCCGATCTCTTCTGTTCCCCGAAGGTTTTAAGGTATATGGGAATATATAGGCGAAAGAAGTCGGTAAGGGGAGCCACGAGGGGCCCACGAGGGTGGAGGGTGCGCCCAGGGGGGTGGGCGCGCCCCCTGCCTCGTGCTCTCCTTGTTGATCCCCTGACGTGCACTCCAAGTCTCCAGTATTGCTTTCTTTCCAAAAGTAAATTTTCCGAAGGTTTCATTCCGTTTGGACTCCGTTTGATATTCCTTTTCTGTGAAACATTGAAACAAGGGAAAAAACAGAAACTGGCACTGGGCTCTGGGTCAATAGGTTAGTCCCAAAAGTAATATAAAAGTTCCTAGTAAAGCCCATAAAACATCCAAGATGGATAATATAATAGCATGAATACTTCATAAATTGTAGATACGTTGGAGACGTATCATGATCCCCAAGCTTAATTCCTGCTCGTCCTCGAGTAGGTAAATGATAAAAGAAATAATTTATGAAGTGTGAATGCTAGCAGGTGCACAAGTTTGATCAATGATAATTTCAATCACCTTTTCTAGCATCATTATATGTCATAACAATAGCTCAACTCATAGAACTTTTCATGATCAAGTAACAAGCTATTCACATGTTAAAGTATAGATCATAAACTTTCTTGAAAACTAACAAACTATGTTCTCAGTCATCAAACAATTGCAGTTCATCTTATTTTCAGGAAGAGTCTATGTCACAGCTTTGATTCAGCAAACTTCACATACTCAACTATCATTTAGTCTTCCATGATTGCTACCACTCAAAGCATATTTTTGGAACAAATAGTATTCATCGAACACAGAGAAAGATAGGGGCTTAATGTTTCGCCTCCCAACCTTTTACCTCAGGGGTAATGTCAACAGTAATAATTCATGCTCAAATATATTTGAATGGCCATATATGCCTAGATCTTTCCATCACATGATGCTTGCCAACTAAAGAGTAGGTTGGAATGAGAAGGAATACTACCGACTCTTGCATAAAAGTAAAAGATAGGCCCTTCGCAGAGGGAAGCAGAGATTTGCAGAGGTGCCAGAGCTCGAAGCTAAAACAAAGATGAAAATAATTTTGAGAGGTATGCTTTCATTGTCAACATAACGACCAAGAGTTCCCAATATCTTCCATACTACATACATTATAGGCGGTTCCCAAACAGAAAGGTAAAGATTTTTACTCCCCCTCCACCAACAATCATCAATCCATGGCTTGCCAGAAACAACGGGTGCCTCCAACTAACATCAATCCTGGGGGAGTTTTGTTTGCAATTATTTTTTATTTGATTTCGATCTTTCGATCATGGGACTGGGCATCCCAGTTACCAGCCATTTTGTCGTGAATGATGAGCGGAGTCCACTCATCGTGAGAATAACCCACCTAGCATGGAAGATACTGCTAGCCCCTAGTTGCTACATGAGCAATTCAGGCATACAAAACAGATTATTATTTGAAGGTTTAGAGTTTGGCACATGCAAATTTACGTGGAACGGCAGGTAAATACCGCATATAGGTAGATATGGTGGACACTCATGGAAGAAACTTGGTTCAAGGAGTTTGGATGCACAAGCAGTATTCCTGCTTAGTACAGATATTTTGGCTAGCAAAGGATTCTAAATAGCAAGCACCACATGTTAGAGGATCCATAACAATATAACTTCTATACAAATATACCTAAGCATAACTCATTATGTTGTCTTCCTTGTCCAACTTCAACTAATTTTCTCAGGTTTGAAAATAATTAATGGGGCTCACAATCATAGAAGATGTCCAAGACAGTATATTTATATGTGAAATCTCTCTTCCCTCAGTATTCTTTCATGAATTGTTCAAGTGACCAATACAATGTTTGCTAACCTTCAATAAATTTACCACCTCTACTTCTTATATGTGAAGGCATACTCCCCATGGGAAAGTAATATGAAACATATATAATTTCAGATTTATGACATTCAAATCATTCAACCATTTACTCATAAGATATAAGTGAAGCACACGAGTACATGACAAACTACTCCAAAAAGATATAAGTGAAGATCAATGAGTAGTTAAATAATTATGTAGCTATGTGAAGACTCTCTCTCATTTCAGAATTTCAGATCTTGGTATTTTATTAAAACATCAAGCAAGGCTAAAGAATATAAAGTGACGCTCCAAGCAAAACACATATCATGTGGTGAATAAAAATATAGCTCCAAGTAAAGTTACCGATGAACGAAGACGAAAGAGGGGATGCCATCCGGGGCATCTCCAAGCTTAGGCTCTTGGTTATCCTTAAATATTACCTTGGGGTGCCTTGGGCATCCCCAAGCTTAGGCTCTTGCCACTCCTTATTCCGTAGTCCATCGAATCTTTACCCAAAACTTGAAAACTTCACAACACAAAACTTAACAGAAAATCTCGTGAGCTCCGTTAGCGAAAGAAAACAAAACACCACTTCAAGGTACTGTAATGAACTAATTCTTTATTTATATTGGTGTTAAACCTACTGTATTCCAACTTCTCTATGGTTTATAAACTATTTTACTAGCCATAGATTCATCAAAATAAGCAAACAACATACGAAAAACAGGATCTGTCAAAAACAGAACAGTCTGTAGTAATCTGTAACTAACGCCAACTTCTGGAACTCAAAAAATTCTACCAAAATAGGACGTCCTAGATAATTTGATTATTGATCCTCTGCAATTGGAATCAGTATTTTATCACGTTCTGGTGATTTTAAACAATTGTTTTCATGAACAGAAAGTTTTTGGAATTTTCAGCAAGATCAAATAACTATCATCCAAGAAGATCCTATAGGTCTTACTTGGCACAAACACTAATTAAAACATAAAAGCACATCTAAACAGAAGCTAGATGATTTATTTATTACTAAACAGAACCAAAAATAAAAAACTAAAAGAAAATTGGGTTGCCTCCCAACAAGCGCTAACGTTTAACGCCCCTAGCTAGGCATGATGATTTCAATGATGCTCGCATAAAAGATAAGAATTGAAACATAAAGAGAGCATCATGAAGAATATGACTAGCACATTTAAGTATAACCCACTTCCTATGAATAGGGATTTTGTGAGAAAACAACTTATGGGAACAATAATCAACTAGCATAGGAAGGCAAAACAAGCATAACTTCAAAACTTTAGGCACATAGAGAGGAAACTTGATATTATTGCAATTCCTACAAGCATATATTCCTCCCTCATAATAATTTTCAGTAGCATCATGAATGAATTCAACAATATAACCAGCACCTAAAGAATTCTTTTCATGATCTACTTGCATAAAAAAATTATTACTCTCCACATAAGCAAAATTCTTCTCATTCAGAATAGTGGGAGTATCATAAGAGACTTGAATACTATAAATTGTTTCCACATTAAAAGAGTAATGTTCAGAAAAAGGGTAATCATAATCATGACAAGTTTTATAAATATAATCATCACTACTCTTTATAGCATAAGTTTTATCACAATAATCATCATAAGTAGCAACTTTTTTCTCATCATAATCAATTGAAACCTCTACCGAAATAGTGGATACATCACTAAATAAAGTCATGACCTCTCCAAATCCACCTTCATAAATATTATAAGATTCAACATCCTACAAAATAGTGGAATCATTACTTCCTAAAGTTGACACTCTTCCAAATCCACTTTCATCAATATAATCATCAAAGGTAGAAGGCATGCTATCATCATAACAACTTTGCATATCAAAACTTGGGAGGCTAAAAGTATCATCTTCATTAAACATAGCATCCCCAAGCTTGGGACAAACATTAATTTCAGCAAATATATTCTCAAAAACATCATCTTCATCAAACATAGCATCCCCAAGCTTGGGCCTTTCCATATCATAAGCATAATCACTCTCATTATTAATAGTATGGATAGCACCAATAGTATAGCAATTGTCATATTCTTCCAAGCAAGTGCCAAAAAGATTTTCAAGATCATAAGAAGTATCATTATCTTCCCAATCATAATCATCACAACAAACAATAGGCATAACGAGATCATCATTAAGTGCATCATCTTCCACAATTATTTTTGATTCATTTTCATGGGGCACAACAATAATAGGAGCAACATTATTTGGGAGAGATATCTTTTTACCTCTCTTCCTTTTTATTTTCTTCTTCTTCACCTCATGTGTGGGTCCAATCCTCTTTTTGGAGCTCCTTATTAATGAGATTGGTTGAATAGAAGGCTCCTCCTTGTTACCTGATTCATCATAAGAAATAATAGGAGAATATTGGGAAGTCTCTTCCCTTTCGTTAGCATTCTCTTCATCTTCTATTTGTTTTATTTTCTTTATGTAATTGGCAATATAAGGATTTTCAATGCAATTCACCGCACAATACATATAAATTTCTTCTAGATCAAAATGAAGAACTCTATCAAGGGCAAATTCTGGAATAACCTTAGTTATACGTTTCATTTCTTCATAACCCAAGAGAAAACTAAGTTCATTATGATGTGCAAGGGAAATCAAGTCATCACAATTTTAGGACATGATACGATCATGAAAAAATTTTGCATTGGGTACTGAAATGATCACGTTCATTGCAAAGTTCACAAGTACGGCTAAGAAAGTTTAAATTTTCAGCACAAACATCTAGCCTCTCTTGCAACCATTTAGTTTCTAAGTGCTTATGCCTCTTGCAATATCTATCTTCCCTATTTGGTGTGTACTTGCAAACCCAATGCACTCCACAAAAATTGACATGTTTATAGGAGACATTTTCATCATGACTAGTGCAATCATCGTTAGTACCATGGATATTCAAGGAGTTCATACTAACAACATTGCAATCATGCTCATCATTCAAAGATTTAGTGTCAAACATTCAATAGATTTCTTCTTCTAGCACTTGAGCACAATTTTCCTTTCCATCATACTCATGAAAGATATTAAAAAGATGAAGCGTATGAGACAAACTCAATTCCATTTTTTTGTAGTTTTCTTTTATAAAAAAATAGTGATAAAACAAGAAACTAAAAGATTTGATTGCAAGATCTAAAGATATACCTTCAAGCACTCACCTCCCTGGCAACGGCGCCAGAAAAGAGCTTGATGTCTACTACACAACCTTCTTCTTGTAGACGTTGTTGGGCCTCCAAGTGCAGAGGTTTGTAGGACAGTAGCAAATTTCCCTCAAGTGGATGACCTAAGGTTTATCAATCTGTGGGAGGCGTAGGATGAAGATGGTCTCTCTCAAGCAACCCTGCAACCAAATAACAAAGAGTCTCTTGTGTCCCCAACACACCCAATACAATGGTAAATTGTATAGGTGCACTAGTTCGGCGAAGAGATGGTGATACAAGTGCAATATGGATGGTAGATATAGGTTTTTGTAATTTGAAAATATAAAAACAGCAAGGTAGCTAATGATAAAAGTGAGCGTAAACGGTATTGCAATGCTAGGAAACAAGGCCTATGGTTCATACTTTCACTAGTGCAAGTTCTCTCAACAATAATAACATAATTGGATCATATAACTATCCGTCAACATGCAACAAAGAGTCACTCCAAAGTCACTAATAGCGGAGAACAAACGAAGAGATTATGGTAGGGTACGAAACCACCTCAAAGTTATCCTTTCGGATCGATCTATCATAGAGTTCGTACTAGAATAACACCTTAACACACAAATCAACCAAAACCCTAATGTCACCTAGATACTCCAATGTCACCTCAAGTATCCGTGGGTATGATTATACGATATGCATCACACAATCTCAGATTCATCTATTCAAACCAACACAAAGTACTTCAAAGAGTGCCCCAAAGTTTCTACCGGAGAGTCAAGACGAAAACGTGTGCCAACCCCTATGCATAGGTTCATGGGCGGAACCCGCAAGTTGATCACAAAAACATACATCAAGTGGATCACATGATATCCCATTGTCACCACAGATAAGCACGGCAAGACATACATCAAGTGTTCTCAAATCCTTCAAGACTCAATCCGATAAGATTACTTCAAAGGGAAAACTCAATCCATTACAAGAGAGTAGAGGGGGAGAAACATCATAAGATCCAACTATAATAGCAAAGCTCGCGATACATCAAGATCGTACCACCTCAAGAACATGAGAGAGAGATCAAACACATAGCTACTAGTACATACCCTCAGCCCGAGGGTGAACTACTCCCTCCTCGTCATGGCGAGCGCCGGGATGATGAAGATGGCCACCGATGAGGGATGCCCCCTCCGGCAGGGTGCCGGAACAGGGTCCCGATTGGTTTTTGGTGGCTACATAGGCTTGCGGCGGCGGAACTCCCGATCTCTTCTGTTCCTCGAAGATTTTAGGGTATATGGGAATATATAGGCGAAAGAAGTCGGTAAGGGGAGCCATGAGGGGCCCACGAGGGTGGAGAGCGCGCCCAGGGGGTGGGCGCGCCCTCCTGCCTCGTGCTCTCCTCGTTGATCCCCTGACGTTCACTCCAAGTCTCCTGTATTGCTTTCTTTCCAAAAATAACTTTTCCGAAGGTTTCATTCTGTTTGGACTCCGTTTGATATTCCTTTTCTGCGAAACACTAAAACAAGGGAAAAACAGAAACTGGCACTGGGCTCTGGGTCAATAGGTTAGTCCCAAAAGTAATATAAAAGTGCATAGTAAAGCCCATAAAACATCCAAGATGGATAATATAATAGCATGAATACTTCATAAATTATAGATACGTTGGAGACGTATCAAGGAGGAAATAAGCATGTGGACACCTCTACTTCTAAACATGTGGACATATTTATCGTTATCGGCTTCCGCTTGAGGACAAGCGAGGTCTAAGCTTGGGGGAGTTGATACGTCCATTTTGCGTCATGCTTATATATCGATATTTATTGCATTATGGTCTGTTATTACACGTTATGTCACAATACTTATGCCTATTCTCTCTTATTTTACAAGGTTTACATAAGGAGGGAGAATGCCGGGAGCTGGAATTCCAGGCTGGAAAAGGAGCAAATATTAGAGACCTATTCTGCATAACTCCAAAAGTCCTGAAACTCCACGAAAGTTATTTTTGGAAATAATAAAAAATACTGAGTGGAAGAAATACCAGAGGGGGCACACACCCTGGCCACTAGGGTGCGGGGCGCGCCCACCCCCCTGGGCGCGCCCCTGCCTCGTGGGCCCCCTGTTGGCCCTCCGGTGCCCATCTTCTGCTATATGAAGTCTTTCGTCCGAAGAAAAATCATAAGCAAGCTTTCGGGACGAGACTCCGCCGCCACGAGGCGGAACCTTGGCGGAACCAATCTAGGGCTCCGGCAGAGCTGTTCTACCGGGGACACTTCCCTCCGGGTGGGGGAAATCATCGCCATCGTCATCACCAACGATCCTCTCATCGGGAGGGGGTCAATCTCCATCAACATCTTCACCAGCACCATCTCCTCTCAAATCCTAGTTCATCTCTTGTATCCAATTCTTGTCTCTAAGTCTGAGATTGGTACTTGTAGGTTGCTAGTAGTGTTGATTACTCCTTGTAGTTGATGCTAGTTGGTTTATTTGGTGGAAGATCATATGTTCAGATCCTATATGCATATTAATACCCCTCTGATTATGAACATGAATATGCTTTGCGAGTAGTTACGTTTGTTCCTGAGGACATGGGAGAAGTCTTGCTATTAGTAGTCATGTGAATTTGGTATTCGTTCGATATTTTGATGAGATGTATGTTGTCCCTCCTCTAGTGGTGTTATGTGAACGTCGACTACATGACACTTCACCATTATTTGGGCCTAGAGGAAGGCATTGGGAAGTAATAAGTAGATGATGGGTTGCTAGAGTGACAGAAGCTTAAACCCTAGTTTATGCGTTGCTTCGTAAGGGGCTGATTTGGATCCACTTGTTTCATGCTATGGTTAGGTTTACCTTAATACTTCTTTTGTAGTTGCGGATGCTTGCAATAGGGGTTAATCATAAGTGGGATGCCTGTCCAAGTAAGGGCAGCACCAAGCACCGGTCCACCCACATACCAAATTATCAAAGTACCGAACGCGAATCATATGAACGTCATGAAAACTAGCTTGACGATAATTCCCATGTGTCCTCGGGAGCGCTTTTCTCTATATAAGAGTTTGTCCAGGCTTGTCCTTTGCTACAAAAAGGATTGGGCCACCTTGCTGCACTTTATTTACTTTTGTTACTTGTTGCTTGTTACAAATTATCTTATCACAAAACTATCTGTTACCTATAATTTCAGTGCTTGCAGAGAATACCTTGCGGAAAACCGCTTACCATTTCCTTCCGCTCCTCGTTGGGTTCGACACTTACTTATCGAAAGGACTATGATAGATCCCCTATAGTTGTGGGTCATCATCGCACCACTCCTGACGGGGGTCGCGGTCATCCCAGCGTCCTCCACTTCGTCCTCCTCCTCGGCGGTAGCCCCGGTCACTGTGCTCGAGGCGTCGACCAAAGCGTCCATCTCGAATGGCCCTAAGCTCTTGGTAGTCGTTGGTGTTGTGGCTGTGTACATTGTGGAAGGCGTAGAACGGACGGCTACTCTTAGACGACTCGGGGTGGTCCCGGCCGCGCTTCATGTCCGGCTCTGCCGCGAGCACGGCTACTCCCTTGTGCTTCACGTCCTTGGCCTTGGCTTTCTTCTCTTTTGGGTCGGCAGCAGGGTGCTCGAGGAGGGAGAGGCGCCCCTCCTTAGCTCTTGCGCACTTGGTCGCCATGTTGAACATCTCCAAGGCCGTGCATAGCTCCTCGTGGATGGCGAGCTCCTCCTTCATATTGACGTCGCGGACACCATCAGAGAACGCTGAAAATGATGGCCTCGTCCATCACCTTGGGAATCTTGAGGCGAACGATATTGAAGCGTTGGATGTACTTCTGCAGCGTCTCTCCTGGCTGCTGCTTGATGCGGGGCAGGTCACCCGCAGCCGGCGGGCGGTCGCGAGTGCCCTGGAAGTTGGCGACGAAGCGGTCGCGCATCTCACCCCAGGAGGAGATTGACCCCGGGGGCAAATTCAGGAGCCACGGGCGAGCACCATCTTTGAGAGCCATGGGAAACCAGCTTGCCATGACTTTCTCGTCGCCGTTGGCCGCCTCAATGCTCAGCTCGTAGAGCCGCAAGAACTCCGCAGGGTCGGGGGTGCCGTCGTAGCGTGGGGGTAGGTCTGGCTTGAACTTTCCTGGCGAAACGACGCTATGAAGCTCTGCAGCGAAGGCACGGCAGCCTGCTATGGTCACCGGGGCCCGTCGCAGGGGCAGAGCTTGATCTTGACGCCCATGCTCCGCCACCGCAGGCGGCACATGGACTTAACATGGTGGCGCCGGGAGCGCAGGAACGTTTTCTCGCGGTCGGGGAACCTCTTGGCAGCTTCCTTCTTCGTGCGCGGGCGCCCGGCGCGGCGGGTCGCGTCGAGGGGCTGCGCGTCTTGGTGCCAGGACACCGTCTTGGTGCGGAGGTGGTGGGGGCGCTACGTGAGCTACATCTCCCGCAGTTGGAGGAGGGTGAGGCAGCCAGAGGGATGGTACGGGGGAGCCCCCAGTGGCGCTAATGAGCTCGGCGATGTGGTCCAGCCAATCCTCGTAGAGGTCGTCGACCGGGCGGTAGAGCAGGAGCTCGCGTGCCATGAGCAGCTCGGCCTGCGCGCCGTGGGCACGCGACGAGCGTGGGACGATGAACCGGCCGGAGTCAGCGACGGGGTGGCGGTGCGGCCGTCCCGCCGCATAGAGGGGTGCAACGATGATGCTTGCTACTCGTTTCCCGCCGGGCCGGTGGCGGCGTTCGCGGCGGGTGATGGAGAACGACGGGGAGGCCCGCCAACAGGAGCTGTCTGAGCGACACGGGCGGCCCGGCGCTCGGTGCGGGCTCGACAAGCGTCCGCCATGGACGCGGTGGAGCAGTGGAGCGTGGATCAATGGAAGAAAGGCCTCAGCCCACCCCTACCTGGCATGCCAAATGTTGGATTATGGGTTCCGGAAAAACCCTAGAGGTTCGAACACTGGGGTGCGCACGAAGATCTCTCTCCCCCTAGCCCACTCTAGCAATGATCTCAAGGCCTAGCCCGCCGACCCAAGGAACAAGGGACTCAAGAGTTTATACTGGTTCGGGCCACCGATGTGGTGTAATACCCTACTCTGGAGTGGTGTGGTGGATTGCCTTCTAGGCTAAGGATGAACAAGTACAAGGGAAGAACAACCTCCTGAGGAGAGGCATTCTCGTGCTCGCTGAGCTTGTGTGGTTGGGGATGATCTCGATCGTCCTCGATCCGTTGCCTCCTACGGTGGTGGCCAGTCCTATTTATAGAGGCCCTGGTCCTCTTCCCAAATGTTTAGGCAGGAAGGGATCCCAAACGGACAATTTGAAGGGGGACAAGTAGTATAAGCTATCCTGACAAAAGGTAGTCTTCGCCTGCCAAAGGCTCTGGTGGTGACGCCGTCGTGGGCTCCGCGATGACCTCCGTCCTGCCATCTTGCTGGTCTTGGTGTGGTTGCACCGATATGGAAACCTTTGCCTGACGCCTCGGGACTCCTCGCCTGCACCTGCCCCTTTAGCACCAAAGAGGCAACTGGTACTCTGCGCCCGCTAGTACCCGCCTGGCCTTGGTCGTCATGGCTCACGCCAGGAAAACCTCGCGAGGTGCCCCTCGCCTTGATCTCTCCGCTCCTCGCGAGCAAGCCTAGTGAGGCTGCCCCTGAGGAGGTCTTGTGTCGTCCGCCTCGCGAGGCTTGGCCCCCCGTGAGGGTCTTGAGTGTTTGCTGATGAAGATGGGCCATACTAGGCCATTAGTGGAACCACACCGTGGGCCGCAGGCAGGCAAGTCTGGGGACCCCCGTTCCCAGGACGCCGACACTCGACAGCAAATAGGAAGAAGCACTCATCTTGTTCCTCCGTGAGAACTGAGACATCTTCACATGGAAACCATCTGACATGCCAGGTGTACCCAGGGGACTGGCTGAGCACCATTTGCGCGTTGACCCAAAAGCAAAACTTGTCAAGGAACATCTCCGTCGGTCCGCCGTGGAGAAGAGGAAGGCAATTGGTGAAGAGGTGGCTCGGCTTCTGGCAGCTAAGTTCATCCGTGAGGTATACCACTTCGAGTGGCTCACCAATGTTGTCATGGTCCCCAAGAAAGACGATTCACTTCGTATGTGTATCGATTTCAAGCACATCAATCGGGCCTGCCCGAAAGATCGCTTCCCTCTCCCCCGCATCGACCAGATTGTTGACTCAACTGCGGGGTGTGAGCGTTTGCCCTTTTTGGATGCGTATTCCGGGTACCATCAGATCCCACTGTATGGACCCGATGAGATAAAAACAGCCTTCATCACCCCTTTCGGGTGCTTTTGCTATGTTACCATGCCCTTTGGTCTCAAGAATGCTGGCACCACGTTCGTCCGCATGATTCAGAAGTGCCTGCTCACTCAAATCAGTTGGAACGCGGAAGCATACATGGATCATATCGTGGTCAAGTCACCTAAAGGTTCCGACCTGCTGACTGACCTTGCTGAAACGTTTGCCAACTTAAGAAGATATGATATCAAGCTTAGTCCGTCAAAGTGCACATTCGGAGTCCCAGGCGGAAAGTTACTCAGTTTTCTCGTTTCTGAACGAGGAATCAACGCAAACCCGGAAAAGATTGGAGCAATTCTCCGAATGAAACTCCCTGTGCGTGTGCATGATGTGCAGAAGCTTACAGGTTGTTTGGCTACATTGAGCCGATTCTTCTCTCATCTCGGTGAAAAGGCATTACCTCTTTATCGATTGATGAAGAAGTCTCGTAAGTTTGAGTGGGCTCATCAAGCTGAAGCAGCATTTGTAGAGCTCAAAGCCCTGCTTTCCACCCAGCCGGTGCTTGCTGCCCCAGTTAGCAAAGAGCCTCTACTGCTATATATCGCAGCCACTGGACAAGTAGTCAGCACAGTGCTCACAGTCGAGCGGGAGGAAGAAGGCAAAGCCTATAAATTCAGCGTCCAGTGTACTATATCTCTGATGTCTTGACTCCGTCCAAGCAAAGGTATCCACATTACCAGAAGCTTGTCTACGGGATTTATCTGACCACGAAGGACGTTGCACATTACTTTGCAGACCACTTGGTTTCAGTCGTCAGCGATGCTCCATTATCCGAAATCTTGAACAATCGAGATGCAACCGGTCGAGTGGCCAAGTGGGCAATTGAACTCCTCCCTTTGGATATCAAGTTCGAAGCAAAAAGGCGATCAAGTCTCAGTCAATAGCGGATTTTCTGGCCGAGTGGATCGAACAGCAGCTATCGACTCAGATTCACTCGGAACATTGGACTATGTTCTTTGATGGGTCCAAGATGTTGAATGGTTATGGTGCTGGAGTGGTCCTAGTATCGCCAAGAGGTGACAAGGTCAGTTATGTTCTCCAGATTCACTTCGACTCTTCAAACAATGAAGCTGAGTATGAGGCACTCATATATGCGTTGCATATGGCCATGTCACTCGGCGTCCGTCGCCTGATGGTCTACGGTGACTCAGACTTGATGGTCAATCAGGTAATGAAGGAATGGGATATCAGGAGCCCAGCTATGACTGGTTACTGCAATGTAGTGAGAAAGGCAGGGAACAAGTTCGAGGGGTTAGAGCTCCACCACATACCCCGTATCAAGAATCAAGCAGCCGATGATCTGGTGAAGATAGGTTCCACTCGGAAACATATTCCCAGTAATGTGTTCTTGGAGCATCTCCACACCCTATTAGTTCAAGAAGATCCTTTTACGGAGGAGCCCCCACAACCGATAAGTTCAACTAATCCAACTGAGATTGAAGTTCCCGCAGTAGTCGACTTGATCATGGAGGTTTTAGTGATCACTCCCGACTGGACGGTGACATATATTGCATATCTGCTCAGGCAGGAGCTGCTACAGATTGAAGATGAGGCCCGCCAAATCGTCCGCAGATCCAAAGCCTTCACAGTGATAAGTGGACAGCTTTGCAGAGAAAGTGTTACCAGAGTGGCACACCATTGCATCTCTCCAGAAGAAGGTCGATTGATCTTGAATGAGATTCACTCGGGGACCTGTGGTCACCACGCGTCCTCCCGGACCATCGTGGCCAAAGCATACCGAGCGGGATTTTACTGGCCGCGTGCGAATGAGATGGCTAAAGATATTGTCGACAAGTGCGAAGGCTGCCAGTTTTACTCAAACATGTCTCACAAGCCTGCATCTGCCTTGAAGACTATTCCACTCGTCTGGCCATTTGCAGTTTGGGGATTGGACATGGTTGGACCTTTCAAGACCGGCAAAAGTGGTTTCACTCATTTGCTCATGGTAGTCGACAAGTTCACCAAATGGATCGAGGCCAAGCCTATGAAGAATCTTGACTCAAGCACTGCCATTAGTTTCATCAGAGAGCTGATATTCCAATATGGAGTCCCTCACAGCATTATCACAGATAATGGCTCCAACTTTGATTCTGATGAGTTCAGAGCATTCTGCGCTTCCCATGGTACTCTGGTCGATTACTCATCCGTTGCGCACCCGCAGTCGAATGGACAGACTGAGAGGGCGAATGGCTTGATCCTGCAAGGGCTGAAACCCCGTTTGATGCACGATCTCAAGCATGCAGCTGGAGCTTGGGTGACTGAGTTGCCATCTATTTTATGGGGGTTGAGGACGACTCCCAATTGTTCGACTGATCGAACCACTTTCTTAATGGTGTATGGTGCTGAAGCTGTGCTTCCGAGTGATTTGCTGCACAATGCCCCCGAGTGGAAATCTTCTCAGAAGTTGAAGCAGAACAGGCATGCCAAGACGTAGATGATCTCCTAGATGAAGAACGAGAGATAGCTCTGATCCAGTCGACCATCTATCAACAGGACATGCGTCGATTCCATGCCCGTAATGTCAGGGGCCGAGCATTTCAGAAAGGAGACCTTGTGCTCCGAGTGCACCAGAAACGGCCTCACAAGCTTGCTCCGGCTTGGGAAGGGCCCTTCATCATCACCAAGGTGCTCCACAACGGGGCATATCACCTCTACAACATAGCCAAGAAAGAAGACGAGCCACGCTCGTGGAATGCAGATCTGCTCTGCCGTTTTTTACCTAAACACTCGTATCGACGAGTTGTAATAAGAATCCTTCAGTTTGCTTATCAAAGACATGATTTTTGCAGAATCTTAACGATTGTTTTCACATAAGCATGTGTGTTCAAATCCCCCAGTGGGTGGCTTAGCCGTGAACCCGATTCGCCTAAGTTACAAAAACACTCTGAGTGAAGAGCAACCCTCTCACTCAGAGGCTTAGCCGTGAACCCGATTCGCCTAAGTTACAAAAACACTCCGAGTAAAGAGCAACCCTCTCACTCAGGGGCTTAGCTGCGAACCCGATTTGCCTAAGTTACGAAAATACTCCGAGTGAAGTGCAACCCTCTCACTCGGGGGCTTAGCTACGACCCCGTACTCGCCTAAGTTTCGAAAACACTCCGAGTGAAGATCAACCCTATCACTCGGGGGCTTAGCTGCGAACCCGATTCGCCTAAGTTACAAAAACACTCTAAGTAAAGAGAAACCCTCTCACTCGGGGGCTTAGTTGCGACCCTGTACTCGTCTAAGTTTCAAAACACTCCGAGTGAAGTGCAACCCTCTGACTCGGGGGCTTAGCCGTGAACCCAATTCGCCTAAGTTACAAAAACACTCAGAGTGAAGAGCAACTGATGACCCCCAAGTATACGGGATCAATTGTAGCTCTTTTCGATAAGTAAGAGTGTCTAACCCAACGAGGAGCACAAGGAAATGACAAGTAGTTTTCACTAAGGTAATGTCTGGAAGTGCTGAAATTGTAAGTAGCGAGTAGTTTGATAGCAAGGTAATCTGTAATGAGCAAGTAATGATAATAGTGACAAGTATGCAGCAAGGTAGCCCAATCCTTTTAAGGCAAAGGACAGGCCGAAACGGTCTCTTATAATAAGCAAAGTGTTCTTGAGGGTACACGGGAATTTCATCTAGTCACTTTCATCATGTTGGTTTGATTTGTGTTCGCTACTTTGATAATTTGATATGTGGGTGGACCGGTGCTATTCTTACTTGAACAAACCTCCTACTTATGATTAACCCTCCCGCAAGCATCCGCAACTACGATAAAAGTATTAAGAATAAATTCTAATCATAGCATTAAACTCTAGGATCCAATCGGTCCCTTACGGAATAGTGCATAAACTAGGGTTTAAGTTTCTGTCACTCTCGCAACCCACCATCTATTTACTACTCCACAATGCATTCCCTTAGGCCCAAATATGGTGAAGTTTCATGTAGTCGACGTTCACATGACACCACTAAGGGAATCACAACATACATACTATCAAAATATCGAACACATATCAAATTCACATGATTACTTGTGACATGATTTATCCCGTGACCTCAAGAACAAAGGCAACTACTCACAAACAATAAACATGCTAATGATCAGAGGGGTATTAATATGCATAATGGATCTGAACATATAATCTTCCACTAAATAAACCATATAGTAATCAACTACTAGATGTAATCAACACTACTAGGCACCCCCTAGCACCAATCTATAGTTCCGGTAACAAGATTGAATACAAGAGATGAACTAGGGTTTGAGATGAGATGGTGCTGGTGAAGATGTTGATGGAGATTTCCCTCCCCAAGATGGGAGAGTTGTTGGTGATGATGATGACGATGATTTCCCCCTTCGGGAGGGAAGTTCCCCCGGCAGGATCGCTCCACCAGAGGGCAAAAGTGCTCCTGCCCAAGTTCCGCCTCGAGACGGCGGCGCTTCGTCCCGAAAGCCTCCCCCCTTATTTTTTCTAGGTCAAAATGACTTATATACCAAAAGATGGGCACCGAAGGTGGGCCGAGGAGGCCACAACCCACCAGGGCGCGCCAGAGGGGCCTGGCGCTCCCAGGTGGGTTGTGCCCACCTAGTGTCCCCTATGGTGTTTATTGACTCCAGTATTTCTTAAATATTCCATAAAAAATCCTCATGGAGTGTCGTGGAATTGTCACGGCGGATGTCCTAGTGGAAGGAATTAGTTGTGGAGCCATCACGACGTCGTGAGCTTAAAGGGGTTAAACGGGACAAAGGACGCGAGGAGTTTATACTAGTTCGGCCCCTTGCGGTGAAGGTAAAAGCCTAATCTAGTTTGAGGTGGTATTGCTAGGGTTTCAATTACCAGGGAGCGAATACGCTTAGCCTGGCTTTCGATCTGTCATTTCTTGCCCTAAGCCGCTGTCGGGTCGTCCCCTTATATACATGGGTTGACGCCCCGCGGCCTACAGAGTCACGGCCGGCTCATACAAACGTGTCCGGCCCGGTGACTTATCTTACATGCCTTACAATACAAGTTACATATACATGGTGGTTTACACTTACGGGCCTTAAGCCGCCTTTAGGTTTGGGCCCTTTAACAAGCCTCCTTCATGAACCGCCATCTTCAACATAGTCATGGGCTTTGTCTAGATGAAACGCCATTGGGATAACCCGGCCAATCCTGGGCGGGTCATATCCAATAGTCATATCCCCAACATTAGGCCCCAGGTTAATTTGAACTTGTTCATGTCAATCTTCAACACTTAGAAAAAATCCTTCTTCATCTTCCTGTGAGATGTTTTAACCCAGCATCACGTCACCTCCTGAAATTGTGGTAACTCGCCATGACGTCACCTGTTATTAATACCACATACGACCCAAATCTTCTCTTTTAATGAACCTCCGAAAATCGAGGCGTTCGTGCCGTCACATATCCATTTCTTTGTCTCCTCGATTCCGGCCGCTGCATCACCCTAAACGAACCAGAACACCGCGGCGCCCCTCCGCTGTCCATCAGCGTCGGTAAGCCTTCACCTTTCCTCTTAATAGATCTGTCTTAGGATTTCCTTGTTCATCGGCGTTCATCACTGTTCCTCCTTCTCTTTCTTAGATTGCATAGCTTTGATCTGAAAACAACACAGATCTTGCGCAGTAGCAGTTTTAGCACTTGTTTATTTATATCAGAATATATCCTCATTGCAACAGATCTCATCTGGGCGCCCCCACTTTTCTGCTGCCGCCACCTTAGGTTTATATTTTATTTCTTTTTTCTGAACTGCCGCAGATCCGATCTTATAGCTATAATCTGTAAAACCTCTTTGTCCCAACACTTAGTAAAATTCACTCCTGTCAGATCTTAAATACCAGTGCTTGTCATGGCGGCTTAGATCACCGGCTTATAATTACCCACATATCATTAGGCCCCATTTAAGCCGTCATTCTGAATATATATTGTAGCTTTTACTTCCGGCTTAATGAATCAATTTGAACCGGCAAAAATTTTCTTTCCTTTAGGCTTCTTCGCAATGCCGCCAAAGACAGTCACTTCATGTAACTAGGTTCCCTCCATTGTCACTCACTACTGAAGGATGTTGCTAACGTGACACTACGATCAAAGACCTTTGAAACTATGTGCGATGCCATAATCACAAATGGTGCTGTATGAAAACCGTCAAAAAAAGTGAAAACGTTTGCGATGGAGGATGCATCAAACACGGTACAGATTTTAGTTGCGTGTGCGATCCAGGGCATACGGTTCAGTCCAACGAACTGTTTGCAATGAGGCGGAACAAAAGAAATGGGCAGCGTGATGAAGGCGTGTGTGATATAGAGCATACGGTTCACTCGGATGAACTGTTTGTGATTAAGCAACACAAAAGAAACGGGCAGCCAGATGAAGGTGTGTGCGATATACAGCTTACGGTTCACTCGGATGAACTGTTTGTGATTAGGCAACACAAAAGAAACGGTCAGCTAGATCAAGGTGTGTGTGATTGAGGGCATACGCTTCAGAAGGATTAACTATTTGCGATTAGGCAACAGAACAAAAACGGGTAAGCCAGATCAAAGTGTCTGTGATTGATGGCATACATTTCACATGGAGGAACTGTTTGCAATTAGCCACAGTTAGATAGATCAACATGTGTGGGCTAGACGGGCACACCCATTCTAATTAAAAGACGTGTGCTAACATTGCCTATTGCGGTGCACCCTATGGTGCAAACGCCACGTACGCGGCTAAGAAGGCGTACGTGCCCACATTACGCCTTTCGGGAATAGTGCCGCACTTATAACCGTCAGTAAATTTTGAGCATGCGTCCCGTCACATTCCAAATTGCAAACCTGTTCACCTTGATCAAAACCTAAACGATTTCCCACTTAGGAGCACATTACTACGCGGTTATAAATACTACTACTCCAAGACGACTGCACATTCCTCCTCAACTCCTCATCCACAAAAAGTCAAAAACAAACATGTCATTCATCATCGTTCCCTTGCGTCTGCCATGGCCAGCATGAGTTCTGGGTCGAGAGATTGCGACCAGGGAGAGGCGAGCCTGGAAGCGGGAGCACGAGAGATGTCCCGCCTCGCCGCGATAGCAGCCAACATGTCCCGCCGCACGGCCGTAGTAGCAGAGAGGTCCCACCACGTCGCCGAAGCAGCACGGAGGATCCGCCGCGCCGTCGATGCAGTAGACTGATCCGGCCGCGCCGCGGAAGCAGAAGAGATGTCCCACCGCGCCGCGAATGCAGCAGATATGTCCTCCCTTGCCGCGGCGGCCTAGGAAAATGCCTCGCGGGCAGGCGAGGACTCTTACAGGCACATGCGTGCCCTCGTCCATAGGCAAATGGATCAGATCTCCAGGTGGGCGAGGTTGCAGGATGACCTACAAGCCTTGTTTGAACAGTCTACCAACGTCATTCGGCAACTAAATGAGAGCAATGCGAAGCTCCGGGCCGAGCGTGACCTGCTGAGGGTGAAGATCGTGGGAAGTGCGGAGCAGCAGGAGCAGACCACTGCCTTGTTGAAGAGGACCGCCATCATCATCGAGAAACTTATGGACGAGAATAACAAGCTACGCATCGAGCGTAGAAGGCTGGTGGATGAATCCGTAGCTGCTCTCAAGCAACATCTTGAGGACAAGAAAGAGCTCGTCGCCGCTTGCCGCGGAGACTAGTTCCCGCGGCCTGTAGCAACGCATCAAGAAAGTAGAGATCAGCGAGCCAGATCCTTGTCTTCCTTCTTCTTTTGCCCTTGTGTATTTCGGGCGTTGCCGCATGTGGCTTTTTTTAATTATGTTTCTAAATATGTAAGACAATTATTATCCACTGTCATCGTCCTTATATTCACCATATTTGCTATAAGTCGCAGTCGATGCTATATAGGTCCGTCGGATCTTACATCAAGATCCGTGCAAAACTTTCTTTTCAGATTTTCATTTTTCTCTCTTAAATCTCAGTTGAGTGAGACATATAGCCATGCCGTAGAACAGGTGCTCGGACGCCATTAATGGAGACGTTGGGAGGGAGGTGCGCGGCGGGTAGCTGTCAAAGGGCTCTCCTCCCAATGAGCACACGCAGGGGTCTGATCGCACGCCTCCCGTACACAAATAGCTACCTCGCACGGCACCTCCTAGCCAATAAAAAAAGGGGACGCATGGCCGCACGTAATTTTTTTGACTATAATGGCCGAACGTAATTGGTAAGTCGAACACCCACGGTTTCAATAATACTTGTGTTTCCGATTTGTAACGTGACAACACTTGTTCCAAAGTGACTTTGTTGATTGTTAATGTGTGGGACTTCGCAAATCAGATAGAAAAATTACCACAGCATGTTGATGCCATGTCATGAGACCATGCCAAGTTTCATGATTTTCAGGCGTGTTTTGGAATTACAGGAATTAAAAAACCAAGTTTCTCAATCTTTCCGGCCGAGCCACAACGCCCAGTTGTTTGAATTTCACTCCCATCTCTTGCATGGGACCTAGAAATTCACCCAAGGACACACATGTGATTTTTCAAACAACTTTGGTGCACTGGAGCATGTGCTTGTAGTTCAAATTTGAATTATGCACATTCAATGCCCATAAACTCAATTAATGTATAAAAAAGGCCAAACGAGCCCGGAATAATTCCAAAATTTAGCACGGTACTTCTATTTGGTCTAATCTGGATATGCAAAAAAATTAAGGCGGGAGAAGGCAGTGTACGTATGTCGTTTCGCACACGGAGGTGACACGTTCCCTCTCGAAACCACGAGCCTTCTTGAGGGAAGCTCCGGTTTGCAAGAAGCTTACACCAAAGCTTGTCCCAATTCGGCCAAAAAAATTACCGCAGCATGTTCGTGCCATGTCAAGACACCATGCCAAGTTTCATTATTTTCAGGCGTGTTTTGGAATTACAGGAATTAAAAAACCAAGTTTCTCACTATTTCCGGCCGAGCCACGACGCCCAGATGTTTGAATTTCAGTCCCATCTCTTGCATGGGACCTAGAAATTCACCCAAGGACGCACATGTGATTTTTCAAACAACTATGGTGCACTGGAGCACGTGGTTGTAGTTCAAATTTGGATTATGCACATTAAATGCCCAGAAACTCAATTAATGTATAAAAAAGGCCAAACGAACACGGAATAATTCCAAAATTTAGCATGATAGTTCTATTTGGTCTAATCTGCCCGTGTAAAAAAATTAAGGCGGGAGAAGGCAGTGTACGTATGTCGTTTCGCACACAGAGGTGACACGTTCCCTCTCGGAACCAGCAGCCTTCTTGAGGGAAGCTCCGGTTTGCAAGAAGCTTTCATCAAAGCTTGTCCCAATTCGGCCAAAAAAATTACTACAGCATGTTGGTGCCATGTCATGACACCATGCCAAGTTTCATGATTTTCAGCCGTGTTTTGGATTTACAGGAATTAAAAACCAAGTTTCTCAATCATTCCGGCTAAGCCACTACACCCAGATGTTTGAATTTTATTCCCATTTCTTGGATGGGACCTATAAATTCACCCAAAGACACACTTAGGTGCATTGGAGCATGTGCATGTAGTTCAAATTTGAATTATGCACATTAAATGCTAAGAAACTCATTTAATGCATAAAAATGCCAAACGAACCCGAAATAATTCCAAATTTAAACACGACACTCATGTACTAGTTGCATGTTCACTGTACGTAAATGTTCTAGCAATTCAAACACCATCCTTTCCCTCCATAACACCATTTTGTCTTTCAAAACATAATGAAGAAATTAGGTATACCACAAACAGTTTACTAGAAAGAATCGTGTGGGATGCGATATAAAATATCTTGGCGCACCGTCTTGTCTGGCTTATGCAGGAAGCTTCATCGTCTACATCCACCGCCCCCGCTTGAACCACACTTGCACCCCAGTTTCTCGCGGCAGTGAGCGAATTTTTTTTGCCACCGCGGAAATATCTATCTCCCCGCCCCCTCCCTCCTACCAAAAGCCACAATTCCACTGTTCCTCCTTGCTTTCCAAGTTCAAACCTTCACTGCTGCCTACTGGCAGCTCAGCCTCCTCGGCAGCGACCCTTCTTTTTGCAGCGTCGCCTCCTCGCCGACTAACCTTCTTCTTGCAGTGCTGCCTCCTTGCCGGCGACCCTTCTTCTTGCAGCGCCGCCTCCTCGCCGGCGACCCTTCTTCTTGCTGCACGGCCTCCTCACCGCCGACCCTTCTTCTTGCTGCGCGGCCTCGTCGATATGGTCAGGTAATCCACACCCCACCCACACCATCCTCCTCCTTCGCTTCCCACATGCCCCGACTGGCGGAGCGACACCTTCCACCGAAATCACTGCCCCCTCCTCCAATTAAGCGCCACCCACAGCCATTTTACACAGAGTATAACGTGGAGCTGAGTAGCATGCGGCCGCACGCGCGAACAAGGTCGCCATGTGTCGTGGTGGGCGCACGGCAGATGCCAAGGGATGGCTAAAGAGAGGAGGAGGCTCGAGGGCACTGGTGGGCTTCAGAGGCGAGGTCGGCATGAGCGAGTGCGGGACGCAAGACATACCCAGGTTCGGGGCTCTCCGGAGAGATAACACCCCTAGTCCTGCCGAGTGTGGTTTATATGTAACAGTACAGAGTTGCTCCTAGAGCTGTATGGAGGAAGAAGGAGGTCTGGCCAAGGCTTAGGCTGCTCCCTCTCCTCAGGTGTTGCTTGCTAGACGCGTGAGTGGGTGGATGGGTGTGTGTGTTGCATTGCTTGCCCGCATGCATGAAGGCTCCTGGGGGGTTTTATAGGTCAACCCCCTAGGGGTTCAAGGGTAATGTTACAAGGCCGTAGGGCCGGGTTGTCAATGTCCAGGAACCCGGTGCTGGGACCCACCGGGTGCCAGGGCTCGCCGGGTTCGCCGGGTGGGGGGCCCATGCGCCTAGGTGGCACTATGTGTCGTCTTGTCGTTCGCCGCCTGCCGGCCTAATGGGTGACGTCGGGTGCACTGTTGCCACGCCAGTCCTGGTCAGCGGGTAGGTGGGGGCACTGTTGCATCATCCGGCTGACCAGAGGCATGGGCGGGGCACTGTGGCTTCGGTCATCAGTTGGTGGAGACTCGTCCCATCGTACGGCTTGGATGGGATGGCCGCTGACCCTTGGCCGGGTTTTGAGAACACGCCAAGGGCGGTGCTGGCTTGTTGGGGAAGTCTTGAGCTTGGTTGTTGGGGCCGAGTTGAGGAGTATGGCCGGGTTGCAGAGCTCGGCCGGGTCGCAGGGCTTGTCCGGGTTGAGCGACCCGGCCAAGTGCGAGCCGGATTGAGGGGCGATGCTGGCCCCGTCATTTTCGAAAAGGATCCGGGTTACGTTGCCTGCCTAGGGTTCATCCCCCCGACAGTAGTCCCCGAAGCTGTGAAGGGCCGCCGTCTTTGGGTGGGAGGGCCTTCGCAGTTTCTCCCCTTGCAGAGGCGGATTTGGTGATCACCGGGTCCGGCAACACCGACTGTGTGCTAGCTTCCGGAAGCCGGATCGTGGCATCCCGCCCGTGGCGGGAAACCGAGGAGTTCGACGAATCTTGGGCAATCTTTTGGGCTTCGCGCGGCCGCCACGTGGCGCCTGGGAGCCGGAGGGGCCTGACAGGCCATGCGCATGACGGGACGGGGCGACGGCCTGGGGCCCACCACCGAGCACCCTCGGCCCACGCGCGCGGATTTACTGTAGCATCCGCGGGTCGGTTGCCATTCTCCAGGCAGTTACTGCGTGCGTACGTGTGCACTTATTGCGGGGAAGTGGGAGGGGCAAGCGCAAACGATCCCACTTCCCCACGTTACAAATCGTGGCCTATAAATTGGGGGCGAAGGGAGCGGTGGAGATCATTCACGCTCGTGCCCCCTGCCTCTTCATCCTCCCTCTGCTTCTGACGACCGCCGCTAGCTGCGACGACCGCTGTCTTGAGCAGAGCTCTCTTGCCATCTTCTTCCTTCTTTGTTCCGCGCTCGGGTCGATGGCGCTGCTGTCAGGATCGTGGATGGGTTCAACCGTCACTCTTGACGACATCGCCTACCTCCGCGACACCAGGCGCCTGCCGAGGGCGGAGGAGGTCGAGGCGCGCCTCCCGCAGGGCGAGCAGGAGCCGCGGCCCGAGGGCTCGGAGCGGGTGGTCTTCCTGCCGCACTTCAAGCGCGGGTTTGGGCTGCCCGCGAGTGGCTTCTTCTGCAATTTTCTGGAGTTCTTCGGGCTCCAGCCCCACCATCTTGGCGCCGGCATGATTGTGCAGCTGTCCGGCTTCGTCACCCTCTGCGAGGGGTACCTGGGGGTCGAGCCTTCGATCGACCGCTGGGTGCGCTTCTTCTCCCTGAAGCAGCAGGGGCCGAAGGCCGGGGAGATGTCCGAGTGCGGGGCTACCGTCATCACCAAGCGGTCGGGCGCCGACTGCTCGAGGATGCCGCTGGAGGATTCTGCCAAGAAATGGGAGAACTCCTTCTTCTACGTCCGCAACCTCGGCGACGACCACATCAACCTTCCGCCGTTCATCAACTCGCCGCCGTGGGGGAAGCAGAACTGGGGGTACTACCCGAAGCACCCATCGCAAGAGGTGCTCAACCTGTGCGAGTGGGTGTCGGTGATGAAGGAGCGGGAGAAGCTCACCGGCACCGACCTCATCACCGCCTTCATTGTCCGGCGGGTGCTGCCGCTGCAGCAGCGCAGTCACCTTATCGGTTAGATGACCGGCCTCCAGGACCCCAACCGCATAGCGAACACGCGGCTGGCGGCGGACCAGGTCGCGCCGCCGGGTCAACGACATCTCCAAGGCCAACTTGGGGGTTGACTGGGAGTTCGTGAAGGCCCCGTACAGCCATGCGAACCCCGCACCGTTGGTGAGTCCCTGGTCTCCGTACTTCGCTGCCGCTTATCTTCTTGTTCGCCCCGACGCGACGCGAGAGGTGCTTCTGAACGCCATCCGGCATCCTTACGACCGGGCGCGGGCACAGGTGGTGCGGGTTGCCTCGGAGGAGCCCGAGGCCCATGGCAGAGGGGAGGCGGCGGCCACCGATACAGGCGCAGGGCGCCGAGCAGGTGAGTCTTGTTTACATTTCTTGAGTCACTGGTTGTGGGACAGCTTTGGGGATGCTGACGCGAGCGGCTGTTGTAGAGGCGCCGGGTGGAGGAGGTGGCGGCGCGGCCGGAGCCGGGTCGTCTCAGGGGGCGGTGAAGGCGAGGCGCCCACATGGGAAGGATAGCATCCCGCTGTGGTCCCCATCCGTGAAGCGCGTGGCAGACCCGGCCAGACGTGCGAAGGCGCCCGCCAAGAGGAGGCGCGGCACTCCGCAGGAGAGGGCGGGAAGGCCCGCCATTCTAGTGGTGCCGGGGTAAGTGACCCTTTTTGTTTGAGCCGAGTTGCTGAGCGGCTCCGCTCGACTCGGCGTAACCATTTTTGTCTTGTGCTTCAGGTCGCCAATCTCGCTGGCGCTGGTGGTGGCGGACGCTGCGTCCGCTGAGGGCGCCGTGTTCCGGAGGAGCTGATCCGGCACCATTGACCGGGACGAGGAGGAGGAGCGGGCGGACCCGGACCTTGGTCTGGACCCGGCCGACGCCGAAGGCCTGGCTTGGCGGGACCGGAACCGGGTCAAGGCAGGGCTGGAGGCGGCGTCGCCCCAGGACTGGGTTAGCGCTGCGGCGGTGTGGGCGCGAGTCGACGAAGATCCGGCATGGCCGGAGATGCCGGCGGGGACGATGGTGGCGGCGACGGTTTTCGTACCGTCGTCGGAGGGGGAGCACGGCCAAGGCAGCCGTGCGGACGTGACGGACCTCGACCGGGAGGTCGTAGTTGTCGAGGACGGCATCCCGCCGCGGACCGACGCGGTCGAGCGGGCGGGGGCTGGTGCAGGCGGCGGCGACGCCGTCTTAGAGGAGGCGGCGCGGACGGCGCCAGAGGGGGCGTCCCGGACGCCGGCGAGCGAGGCGCCGCCAGTGATGGAGCCTCAAGCCACTCCGCCCATCGAGCCGGCGTTGATGCCGGAGAGGGCACTGGAGAAAGCGCGGCTTCAGGGGAGGCGGCCGATGGAGAGCACGCCCTGGTGCTCAGGTCCGGAGGACGCCAGGTCGCCGAGCCGCGGCCGTCGCGGAGCGGGACCAGCGAGGTCCCCTTCGGACCTCTGACCCCGGAGGAGGCGGCGATGGCCGCCGTGACCCACCGTCTGCGGGGGCAGACGGACCGGATCCAGGCCTTCGCCCAGGCCGAGGTTGAGGCGACGCAGGAGCTGGAGCACGCCGTCTTCATATGTTTTCGTTTGCGTTCTGCTTTTCTCTTTTCATCGTTTTCTCCTTTGTGGGGGCGCGCCAGTGCACCCACTGGGTGTAGCCCCCGAGATTCGGGCCAACTGCGTAGCAGTTGGGTCGAATCTTATCTTGCTGTCTTGCGCTGATCGTTTCCTTCTATAGCAACTTGACTCCTACCGAGTCAACGTCTTCAACCGGCTCCTTGAGACGCATCGGCATCTCAAGGAGAGACTCGCCGCCAAGGAGGAGGAGCTCCGCGTTGCGGCAGGTATTTCTCTTTCATTCTTTTTTCTAGTGGGGGCGCGCTAGCGCACCCACTGGGTGTAGCCCCCGAGATTCGGGCCTACTGCGTAGCAGCTGGGTCGAATCTTAAAATACTACTTGGTTGCTGAGTTCTTCATCTGCGGCCGAGGTGCTGTCTTGGAAGACCCGGCTGATTCGGGCTGGTTTTCACTATGACCGGCTTGTCGCAGACGTCGGCCGGCTCGGGGCCGAGGTGGAGAAGGCAAAGGCGGAGGCAACGGGAGCCCGCCAGGCGCTTGACGAGGCCAGGCGGCTGCGGGAGCAGCCGGCGGGTGACAAGTGCCGCCTCGAGGCCGAGGTGGAGCGCCTCAAGGCGGAGGCCGCCAAGGTCGTGGAGGCGCAGCAGGCCCTTGCCGAGGCGGACCAGCAATGCGGCAAGCTGGCCGACGACAAGGGGCAGCTCCAGGCCGAGGTGGAGCACCTGAAGGCGCTGGTGGCCACGACCTAGGAGACCCGGCAGGGGGAGACCCGGATCCGTGAGGAGGCCATGAAGGCGGCCGAGGACAAGGACGTTGAGCTGAAGGCGGCCCTTGCCAAGGTCGCCGACCTGGAGAAGGCGCTGGAGTAGCATGACCGCACTATTGCCCGGGAGTGGCACGGTACGTTGCTCGAAGCGCAGTACCTGGAAGAGTCCTTCTCCAGTAAGTGCTTTCCTTTGGTTTCATTGTTGCTGGGTTGGGACTCCGGCTTCTCTTCCTTAGTAATTTTTTCTGACTTGCTTTCTTCTCGGCAGGGGCCTTTCGGGAGACGCGCCAGCTGGCGGAGGAGGCGGTCCACTTCCAGCGCGACCTGCAAGGGATCGTCGGCTCCGGGACTGACGCACGGGTGTCCTGGACCTTCCCGGAGATCGTCGTCGCTGCCGAGGCCCGTCTTCGAGTCTTGAGCGAGCAGTTGGGGCGGCTTTCTAAGGCCGGCGCGGCGATGACGGCGGCCCTCTGGCCGGGTGCCGTCGCGCCGACCAGCTTCACGCGGCTGGCGCATTGGTTGGAGGCGGGCCCGGACCTCCTTCACGAGTGGCGGGTTTCCGCCGCTTGCGCCGGCGCTGAGATAGTGCTCCGATTCGCGGTGTCATGGCATCCGGACTTGGTGCTGGATGCATTGATAGCCAGCGAGCCAGCTCGGAGAGCCAGCTGCAGGTGCAAGCCGGACGGATCGCCGCCCGGGCCAGCTACATTGTCGGGTTCGCCTTCCATGACGAGTTCCAGCCGGAGCGGGCGGAGGATGGCGGAGTCGTGCCCGCCGACGACTACGGCCTGCTTCTGGACGACCCGGAGGGCAGCTCTGAGGAGACGGACATCTACCGCGACGCGGACGCCGAGGAGGACGACACTGGCACCTCGGCGGATCCGGGGGTTGGGCGCTCTGGCGGAGGCGATGCCTGACTTTTAACTTAGCAAAAATTTCTCTTAGGTAGCAGGTTCACCCACGCACTTGGGGTTGATTGGGTGTAATGAACACTGGCCTTGGGCCTGTTGGAATTTATGATGTATGAGCTGTGTGAATGTTTGCGTGTTTGCTTCTCGTTTTTGGAGCCGTTTTCTTGGAACCTTCCCCCTTTGCCCCCCCCCGCGAGTCTGACGGCCGAGGCTCCGGTCCGTGACAAGGGGTTCGACTTTTGAGAGGAGCGTACAGTACTTGGGCTTTTGAAACATTGAGCGTGAGCGAAACACCCACAGGGCCGGCTGGCGGCAATCCGGCGGGGCCGGGTTGGCGGGCAGCCGGTCGTGCGGCAACTTAAAGTGGTGAGGCCGGGTTGGGCTACCCGGCGGTTCTTGACTTAGTTTTCGTGGCGCGCTGGTGCTTTTGGTCTCATGTGCTTGCCAGCCGATAGCCGAAGCCGGATCTGCGGCTTACGGCGAAGCGAGAGGCTATGGCGATCCAACGCGTTTGAGGACCGCTAAGAAAAACGACGGGTGGCCAAGCCGGCCAGCCCCCGAGCCCCCGGGTCGAGCGAGTCGACCCGGTGGCCGAGTTTGGCTTAAGAGTAAAGTAGTGCACAAATGTAGGAGACACAATAACTTGGTCGCAAAGGGGGCAGCCCCCGAGCGTCGTTCGGGGACCCCATAGTTTCAGACGGTTACAAAAGGCAGCGACACATACGTGCACCCAGCTAACTGTAAAACGGGTGGAGGAGCTCTGCATTCCATGGCTGGGGTGTTTCTTTGCCGGCGGTGTCCCTCTTGCGCTTGTTTGTCTTGCGGGCGTCGATGAGGTAGTACGCGTTGCGATTGCACAAGGCCTTGCTGACGATGAAGGGGCCGTCCTATGGGGCGGATAGCTTGTGTTGGCCAGCCTGCTCTTCGACGAGTCGGAGGATGAGGTCTCCCTCTCGGAAAGCGACGGGCTTGATCTTCTTGCTGTGGTAATGCCTCAGACCTTGCTGGTAGATGGCTGAGCGACTGAGCGCTAGGAGACGTGCTTCTTCGAGCAGGTCGACGCTGTCTTCGCGGGCTTCCTTCGCTTCGGCTTCCGTGTGCATCATGACGCGTGACGAGTCGAACTCGATATCGGTCGGGATGACGGCTTCTGCTCTGTAGACGAGGAAGAACGGGGTGAACCCGGTTGACCTGTTTGGCATGGTGCGGAGACTCCAGAGGACGGCCGGCATCTTGTCAAGCCAACTGCCGGGTGAACGGACGAGCGGCTCGACGAGGCGCGGTTTGATGCCGGATAGGATGAGGCCGTTAGCCCGCTCGACCTGGCCATTGGACTATGGATGTGCAACGGAAGCCAGGTCGAGGAAGATGCCGGAGACGGAGCAGTACTACGCGAGCGCGCCCTTGGCGTAGTTGGTGCCGTTGCCCGTGATGATGTTGTTCGGCATGCCGTAGCACACCGCGATGTCCTTGGTAAATCGAACGGCCGTTGGACTGTCCAGCTCCTTGATTGGCCTTGCTTCGATCCACTTGGTGAACTTGTCCACCGCCACCAGCAAATGCGTCATGCCGCCTCGAGCGGTCTTGAAGGGTCCCACCATGTCGAGTCCCCAGACCACGAAGGGCCAGGCGATCGGGATGGTCCGGAGTGCGGACGCCGGCTGGTGGATGCGCTTCCTGAAGCGTTGGCACCCCTCACACTTGAGGAAACGCGACTCTGCGTCTTTCAGGGTCATGGGCCAGTAGAAACCATGGCGGAAAGCCTTGGCCACCAGGGACCGCGAGGCGGCGTGGTGCCCGCACTCGCCCTGGTGTATGTCGAGGAGGATCTCAATGCCCTTGTCCTGCTCGACGCAATGTTGGAACACGCCGGTGTAGGTGCGCTTGACGAGCTCGTTGTTGACGATGATGTAGGCGGACGCTCGGCGCTGCACTTGTCGGGCTTCGGTCTCGTCCATGGGAAGGACCTCGTTTTCCAGGAACTCCGAGATGGGCAGGACCCAGGATGGTGCCGCGACCCCGGCGAGGACAGCCATCACGATGGGTTCCGGGGTGGCAGCCCCCGAGCCGGGTTCAGTGGCCCTTGGGCCGGGTTGGTGTGTGGCCGGGCTGGCTGGAGCAGTCCCCGGACCGAGTCGAAGCGCGGCCGGGTTGATTGGAGCAGTCCCCGGGCCGGGTTGTGGCGCGGCCGGGTCGGGTGGAGCAGTCCCCGGGCCGGGTTGAGGCACGGCCGGGTCGTCTGGGACATGGATGGACTCGGAGTCCGAAAACAGCTTGATGGACAGCTTGTGCAGATGCTCGAGGGAGACGGCGGACGGAATGGACTGCCGGGACGAGGCGATCTTTGCGAGCGTGTCGGCCGTTTCATTCTCTCCGCGTGGGACGTGGAGGAACTCACAGCCCACGAAGAATCTGGATAGCTTCTGGACGAGGAAGCGGTAGCTCGCCATGTTGAAGTCGTGGGCGTCCCACTCACCGGAGCTCTGCTGCACCACCAGGTCCGAGTCGCCGTAGCATAGGATGCGCCGGATGCCGAGTTCCTTGGCAAGCCGGAGGCCGTGCACAAGGTCTTCATACTCGGCAACGTTGTTGGAGGCGGCGAAGTGGATCTGCAGCGCGTACTTGAGCCGGTCGCCCTTGGGGGAGAACAGCATGATGCCGGCCCCTAGGTCGAGTCGCATCTTCAAGCCGTCGAAGTGCATGCGCCAGTGCATCGAGTCGGGTGGCGGCGGGAGGTACTGGGTCTCGGTCCAGTCGACGAGGAAGTCGGCCAAAGCCTGGGACTTGATCGTGGTGCGGGGCTCGAAGAGGATGGTTTGGCCGGCTAGCTCGAGCACCCACTTGGCGACCCGGCCAGAGGCATCCCGGCACCCGATGATTTCGCCGAGAGGGGCCGTGCTGACCACGGTGACAACATGCTCTTGGAAGTGCTGCTTCTGCTTCTTGGCGGTGAAGTACACGCCGTAACACATCTTCTGGTAATGCGGGTAGTTTTGCTTCGAGGTGGAAAGCACCTCGCTCAGGTAGTAGATTGGATGTTGAACGGCTTGGACCTTGTCCTTCTCTGGTCACTCGACCACCATCACCGTGCTGACCGGCCGCGAGGTTGCGGCGATATAGAGCAACAACGGGTCCTTCTCGGCCGGTGCGGCCAGGACAGGTGCAGTGGAGAGCATGCACTTGAGATCCCGGAAAGCTTCGTCCGCCTGGTCGTTCCACTCGAACGGCGTCGTCTTCTTCATCAGCTGATATAGGGGCAAGGCCCTCTCACCCAGCCGGCTGAGAAACTGGCTGACCGAGGCCAAGCAGCTGGTGAACTTTTGGACATCGCGCAGCCAAGCCGGCTTGCGCATGCGCTCGATGGCCTTGATCTTCTCTGGGTTTGCCTCAATGCCGTGCTCCGAGATGAGGAAGCCGAGTAGCTTTTCGGCCGGGACGCCGAAAACGCATTTCTCCGGGTTGAGCTTGACCTTGTATTCGCGCAGGTTGGCGAAGGTTTCCTTCAAATCATCGAGGAGCGTGAGGTGCTGCTTGGTCTTCACCACGATGTCGTCCACGTAGACTTGGATGTTGCGGCCGAGTTGTGGCAGCAAGCATTTCTGCATGCAGCGCTAGAAAGTGGCGCCGGCGTTTTTCAAGCCGAGCGACATGGTGATGTAGCAATATGCCCCGAAGGGCGTGATGAAGGATGTCTTCAGGGCGTTGGCTGGGTCCAGCTTGATCTGATGATAGCCGGAGTAAGCATCCAGGAAGGACATTAGCTCACACCCGGCAGTGGAGTTGATGACTTGGTCGACCCGCGGGAGGGCGAACGGGTCTTTGGGGCAGGCCTTGTTCAGGCTGGTGTAGTCGATACACATGCGCTGGGTCTTGTTCTTCTTCAGGACGAGGACTGGGTTGGCCAGCCACTCGGGGTGAAACAATTCCATGATGAAGTCGGCCGCCAAGAGCTTGGCGACCTCTTCACTGATGGTCCTTCTCTTCTCTTCGGAAAAACGTCGTAGGGGTTGACGGACAGGCTTGGCGTCCTTGCAGACATGGAGTTTGTGCTCGGCGTACTTCCTCGGGATACCCGGCATGTCCTTGGGGGTCCATGCAAAAATATCCCAATTCTCACGGAGGAAGTCGACGAGCTCGCCTCCTATTTGCCGTCGAGGCAGGTGCCCACGACAACGTACTTGCTGCAGCTGGGGTCTTCCGGGTTCAGCTTCACCTTCTTGGTCTCCTTGGAGGGCTTGAACGCGGCCTCATCGGCCGGCTCCTCAGTCGGGATTTGCGCGGCCGACGCCTCTTGGGCCAGGGCAATGATCCGGTCGAGTTGGCGCCGCTCCTCGGCTATGACCAGCGACTCGGCTAGCTTGGCGCCGTCTCGGGCGTAGTCCAGGGACATGCGGTAGTCGCCGGTGACGGTGATGAGGCCCTTTGGACTCGACAGCTTCATCTTCAGGTAGGCGTAGTGGGGGAGCGACATGAACTTGGCGAGCGCGGGCCAGCCCAGCAGCGCATGGTACGTGATGGATAGGTCCACCACCTCGAACAAGATTGGCTCGCGTAGGAAGTGGCTGCTGTCGCCGAACAGGAAGTCGAGCCGGATCTGGCCGATCGGTGGGCAGGAGAGGCCGGGAATGATGTCGTGGAAGATTGTCCGGGTCGGCTCTAGGTCCTTGGCCTCGAGGCCGAGCTTGGTCATGGTGTCGCGGTAGAGGATGTTGATGCTACTGCCGCCGTCGACGAGAACCCGGGAGAACTTGCACGTGTGCCGGGGTGCGACGATAGTGGGGTCGGGGACGAGGGCGTAACCACCTGGGTTCGGCATGACGGCCGGGTGGTCCTCCCCGGTCCAGGTGACCGGGCGTTTCGACAGATGCATGTATTCTGTCTTGGCCGGGATGACGGTGTTCACCTCTTGCCGAAGGAGGCGCTCGTTGTGCTTGTCATCGCCGAGGCTGGTGAAGACGACGTAGGTCGCGTTCTGGGCCGGGTAGGGGTCGTCGCACATCGTGCCGCCGGCTGGGGGCGGCGGTGGAGGCGGAGGCGGCTGCCCTGTTCCCGGAGCCGGAGGCGGAGGCGGCTGACCTGCTCCCGGAGCCGGAGCCGGAGGCGGTGGGATGTCGCCCCTCGCGATGCGCTTGGTGATGGCGCACTGTCAGAGCGTGTGCGTGGACGGCCTCGCGCCGTTGTGGTGCTTGCAGGGAGCGTCGAGCATCTCCTCGAAGCTCAAGGTGGGCTGCCATGTTGTTTTGCCGGTGTTCCGGTGTTTGGCGGCCGGGTCGGCCGCGGGCGCCTGCTCGGCGGCCGCGACGAGCCGGTTGTGGTAGCGCTGAGCCGGTTGATCGGCTTTGCGCTTGTTGTTCTGCTAGTTGTGCTGCTGCCGGCTTCGGGGACGGCACCGGCTTCGCCTTGCTGGCTTCGTCCAGTGCCACCTGGATCTTCATGGCAGAGTCGGCGTTGGCGTACTTGTCCGCCGTCACCATGAGCGTGGCCATGGTGGCCGACTTGGAGTGCAAGAGCTTGTGCTTAAGGAGGGTGCCGTCTCGGCACCCGTTGACGAAGTACTGGATTGCTTGGACTTCGTGGACGCCCTCGCAACTGTTCCGGAGCTCGGTCCAGCGTGCGAGGTACTCGCGGCCGGTTTCTGCCGGCCCCTGCACGCACATGGCGAGCTGACTGGGGCGGCCGGGTCGCTTGTAGGTGCCGGTGAAGTTGCGCATGAAGGCTTGCTCGATGTCGTCCCACGTGTTGATGCTGCCAGCCGGCAGACTGTTCAACCAGGTGCGGGCCGACCCCTGGAGCATGAGGAGCGTGTAGCGCACGGCGAGGCGGTCGTTACCGCCGCCGATGCCGATGGCGGTGGTGTAGTCGGTGAGCCAGTCCTCCGGCTTCACGGTGCCGTTGTACTTAGGCGTGTCGCGGGGGAGCGGGAACCCTTTGGTGAGGGGCTCACCCCGGATGCGTGGCCCGAAGCAAACCGGTCTGATGGGGCCGGTCTCTTCCAGCTCCTGGGAGAGGGCAAGTCGGTCAAGGTGGTGACGGGTGTCGGTGTTGTCGATGGCACGCGGGCCCAGCAGGTCGGTGACCGCGCCGCTGGGGGCCGGGTCGCGTGTAGTCGGACGTCAGCCGGGTTGGAGCAGGGGGTCGAGGCGGCGCCGGGCCTCCGAGGCCGGCTCGTCCGCCAAGCCGCCAGCAGCCGTCGGGGCAGGGTTGCGCCGGGTCCGAGTGCGGCTGGAGTGCGCCTCACCGGGTGGTGAAGACGCCGTGTGCTGGTTGTCGCCGGGCCCAGCGACTCGGATGGAGCCGGATCCAGCTGGCTTGGCGAGCTGGTTGAGGCGGTCCTGCTGCGCATTGGCCGCGACGAGGAGGTCATTCACCCTCTTGAGGCGATCCTGCAGCTCCTCGCCCGTGAGCTGATCCAGGCCGACCGCGGCCGCCTGGGCGGCACGCGTGTTCTTCACGGGAGTCTCGTAGATGGGTGGGAGGGCGCCGAAGGTGCACCCGATCGTGCCCCCCGGGCTCGCACGTCGGCGACCCGGCTTGGCTCGGGGGCAGTAGCCGTGAAGCCGTAGGAGGCGTCGCGCTCCAGCTGGCCGCAGTCGAGGTGACGCTGTGTGGCGGCAAGTGTCTCGGTGAGGTCCAGCAGGCGCTGGCGATCCTCGTTGAGACGAGTCCGGGCCTCGGCGATGTTGGAGGCATCGTTGTTGGTGCCGATGGGAACGTGCAGGCTCTGCATCGTGGCGTGCAGCGGGTTGGGCGAGCCGGCCCTGTCCGCCCTGGCCTTAGCTTCGGCGGCCTTCCTCGCCGTGCTCGATGAGGAGGAGGCGCCGGTGTCGGTGATGAAAACCTCCACGCAGAGGCCCATCGCTCCGGCGGGAGCGCCGTCGTTGATGGAGAGCGGGGAATCGGAAAAGCTAAGTACCTCGCAGGGGTACTCGTCGTCCATAGGCGCGTCGGAGATGTGCAGCGTGGCGAAGGAGGCGGCGAGCGCCTCGATGACATCATCCGCCAGCGTGACGGGCTCGTCGGAGTCGGAGAAGATCCCCGTCTGAAGCATGCTCCCGGCCAGGACCTCGAGCTGCCCCACGGTGGGCGCCAACTGTCGAGGTGGGCGCACGGCAGATGCCAAGGGATGGCTAAGGAGAGGAGGAGGCTCGAGGACACTGGTGGGCTCCAGAGGTGAGGTTGGCATGAGCGAGCGCGGGACGCAAGACATACCCAGGTTCGGGGCTCTCCGGAGAGATAACACCCCTAGTCCTGCCGAGTGTGGTTTATATGTAACAGTACAGAGTTGCTCCTAGAGCTGTATGGAGGAAGAAGGAGGTCTGGCCAAGGCTTAGGCTGCTCCCTCTCCTCGGGTGTTGCTTGCTAGACGCGTGAGTGGGTGGATGGGTGTGTGTGTTGCATTGCTTGCCCGCATGCATGAGGGCTCCTGGGGGGTATTATAGGTCAACCGCCCAGGGGTACAAGGGTAATGTTACAAGGCCGTAGGGCCGGGTTGTCAGTGTCCAGGAACCCGGTGCTGGGACCCGCCGGGTGCCAGGGCTCGTCGGGTTCGCTGGGCGCGGGCCCCATGCGCCTGGGGGCACTGTGTGCCGTCTTGTCGGTCGTCAGGGCGTGGCCGAGTCGAGTCAGCTACAGTGGCGCTCCGTCAGGTCACCGCGTGCCGGCGTCATGGGTGACGTTGGGTGCACTGTTGCCACGCTAGCCCTGGTCAGTGGGTAGGTGGGGGGCACTGTTGCCTCGTCCGGCTGACCAGAGGCATGGGCGGGGCATTGTGGCTTCGGTCATCAGTTGGTGGAGACTCGTCCCATCGTACGGCTGGGATGGGACGGCCGCTGACCCTTGGCCAGGTTTGGAGAACACGCCAAGGGTGGTGCTGGCTTGTTGGGGAAGTCTTGAGCTTGGTTGTTGGGGCCGAGTTGAGGAGTCTGGCCGGGTTGAAGAGCTCGGCCGGGTCGCAGGGCTTGGCTGGGTTGAGCGACCCGGCCAAGTGCGAGCCGGATTGAGGGGCGATGCTGGCCCCGTCATTTTCGAAAAGGATCCGGGTTCCGTTGCCTGCATGGGGTTCATCCCCCCGACAGTATGGCTGACATGCGTGTCGAGCGCCAGATCTTGGAGGAGCACCTCGTCTTCGAGGCCACCGTCGACACCGCCGTGCGGTTGTCTACTTTAAAATACAATTCGTGATGTTTTCTCGAGGCCACCACCAGTGCCTTCTAGTGATTTTTCCTCTGTAATGTTAATATGCAATCTAATGTTCAGTTAGCAGTTTGGTCATCTGAAATGTAATGTTCAGTTAACACTTTGGTCCAACAATTGCTACATTTTGTAGTACTGTTCTCAAGCATTCTTAGTTTTGTTAACTGTCTTATCTTCTAGTACATGTTTCTATTCTGCAATGCCGTGCTCAGTTAACTATTTTAGTTCATTTGGTCTGCTGTCCATTTAACTGTTTGGTTCAGTTCTGCAATTTAATTTTCATTTGTTGTGGGTACAATTTTGTATTGTTATGCATGTGACACCAATCGAATTTGGCTGTACTCAATACATATTGTACTGATAGTATGGCAACTCTCAGTTAACCTGATCAAGATCTTCCTTATGTGTGTTGCAGGGAAATAATGGGAGACACTGCGGTTTACCATCGAGGTTTGTTCAAGCAGGGTCCTTTGGCTAATAGCGCATTATTGTGCAGTTGCAGGAATCATTCTAATATTTAGGTTTCTTACAATTTGGTCTTGCACATGTAGGTCCTGCTGTCAGAGGCTTAGACCCACTGTTCGACCCATTTTGCATATGGGGAATTGAGATGTCCATGAATATCAGTCAAGTCAAGAAACTTAGAAAGATTGTTAGGATGAAGAAACTTGCGACGAATAACAGCAAGATCTTTGTTTGCACAATGAAGAAGACATCAGTCAACTATAGGATGGTACCAACTCTTTTACCTTGTTTTTACCCCTTGCGCCATTTGAAAATTTACAACAGCGATTTATGCATAGCTTTGTTTTCAGTATTTTTCAAAGCAATTCACCGATGATTACCTCTCAAACCACCTACATGGTAAAGAGGCGGGGAAGGTATTCATTCAACACCCACGGTACAATATTGAAGTCTTGCTGAAGAGGACGAAGGTTGGGCGGGCAATTATCCATAGCCACTGGCCTAAAGTTGCAAGGACATTCAACATCACTCAAGGCTCAATATTTGTCTTCCGCTTCTGCAGTTTCCCAGATGAGATTCATCTATCTATTTACCTTGTATGATGCTACTTTCCAAAGGTTTTTGATGTTGCATGTGAAACTTTGTGCTGTTGTCTAATGGCGTAACTGAGTGCCGAAGCTATCTGATGTAATTCAATTATGAAATCCTGATTGCATTTATACGGATATGAAATATCTGGCGTGTTTTATAAGAAATATCAGTTTGATTAGTACATGGATTATCAATAATAGGCTAATTACCATTCTTATTGGGGTTTTCTATTGCAAACGGTTACTCAGACAGCACCGTGGGCAATGAACTTAAACAACCCGCACGATTTCTAAAAAGTAGGCGTGTTCGATCAACTAACAATCACACACGGCTTCCGGCAGCAAACTGTTTGCGTTAGGCCACCTTGCACACCTGTTTCCACACAAAGAACTGTGTGGGATGTACATACCTACGGAAATGATTTTCTGGGATTCACCGTGTGGGATGTACATACCTACGGAAATGATTTATGGGATTCACCGTGTGGGATGAACATACCTACGGAAATGATTTCTGGGATTCACTGTGTGGGATGTACATACCTACGGAAATGATTTCTGGGATTCACCGTGTGGGATGTACATACCTACGGAAATGATTGGGTTTCCATGCCTCGCCCGATCGCACACGGCCCCAGCCTAGGTCCCACGAGGGCCTATCCTCGACGATTTATGGGTCGTGTGGGAAGGACCCCCCAACCGCCCACACTCACTTGGCGACGGTTCCAAATGCCGTCGCGGAAAGGGGTTTTAAACCGTTTGTTGAGGACGTCATTGCACAAGTGACTGAGAACACATTCAGAGATTTTGTCAAAATTGGGTACTTGCTAGCAAAAAATGTCATGCACTACCACGCCCCTGATCCACGCGAAGAAAGACCTCAGCCAAAGGATGACGAAGTCATTGTTTTTAGTGATCACATGAATCGGGGCTTCTCACCGCCCGGTTCTAAATTTTTCCGAGGCGTTCTGTACTTCTTTCAACTCCATCCTCAAGACATCGGACCGAATTCCGTGTCAAACATCTGCAACTTTCAAGTCTTCTACGAAGTATACCTTCAAGAGGAGCCAAGCGTCAAACTCTTTAGGGAATTTTTTGTTGGGGAACGTAGTAATTTCAAAAAATTTCCTACGCACAGGCAAGATCATGGTGATGCATAGCAACGAGAGGGGAGAGTGTTGTCTACGTACCCTCGTAGACCGACAGCGGAAGCGTTATTACAACGCGGTTGATGTAGTCGTACGTCTTCACGATCCGACCGATCAAGTACCGAACGTACGGCACCTCCAAGTTCTACACACGTTCAGCTCGATGACATCCCTCGAACTCCGATCCAGCCGAGTGTTGAGGGAGAGTTTTGTCAGCACGACGGCGTGGTGACGATGATGATGTTCCATCGACGCAGGGCTTCGCCTAAGCTCCGCAACGGTATTATCGAGGTGTAATATGGTGGAGGGGGGCACCGCACACGGCTAAAATATCGTATATCAAGTGTGTCCTTAGGTGCCCCCTGCCCCCGTATATAAAGGAGCAAGGGGGAGGCCGGCTGCCCTAGGCGCGCCAAGGAGAGAGGGGGAGTCCTCCTCCTAGTAGGAGTAGGACTCCCCTTTCCTAGTCCTACTAGGAAAGAAGGGGGGAAGGAAAGAGAGGGGGAGGGAGAGGGAAAGGGGGCTGCGCCCCCCTCTCCTAGTCCAACTAGGACTGGAGGGGGCGCGCCACCTCCTGGCTGCTGCCATCTCTCTCCCCTCAAGGCCCACCAAGGCCCAATACTTCCCCGGGGGGTTCCGGTAACCCTTTGTCACTCCGGTTTAATCCGAAACTTCTCCGGAACACTTCCGGTGTCCGAATATAGTCGTCCAATATATCAATCTTCATGTCTCGACCATTTCGAGACACCTCGTCATGTCCGTGATCACATCCGGGACTCCGAACAACCTTCGGTACATCAAAACATATAAACTCATAATATAACTGTCATCGTAACTTTAAGCGTGCGGACCCTTTGGGTTTGAGAACTATGTAGACATGACCGAGACACCTCTCCGGTCAATAACCAATAGCGGGACCTGGATGCCCATATTGGCTCACACATATTCTACGAAGATCTTTATCGGTCAGACCGCATAACAACATACATTGTTCCCTTTGTCATTGGTATGTTACTTGTCCGAGATTCGATCGTCGGTATCTTGATACCTAGTTCAATCTCGTTACCGGCAAGTCTCTTTACTCGTTCCGTAATACATCATCTTGCAACTAACTCATTAGTTACAATGCTTGCAAGGCTTATAGTGATGTGCATTACCGAGTGGGCCCAGAGATACCTCTCCGACAATCGGAGTGAGAAATCCTAATCTTGAAATACGCCAACCCAACAAGTACCATTGGAGACACCTGTAGAGCACCTTTATAATCACCCAGTTACGTTGTGACATTTGGTAGCACACAAAGTGTTCCTCCGGTAAACGGGAGTTGCATAATCTCATAGTCATAGGAACATGTATAAGTCATGAAGAAAGCAATAGCAACATACTAAACGATCGGGTGCTAAGCTAACGGAATGGGTCATGTCAATCACGTCATTCTCCTAATGAGGTGATCCCGTTAATCAAATGACAACTCATGTCTATGGCTTAGGAAACATAACCATCTTTGATTAACGAGCTAGTCAAGTAGAGGCATACTAGTGACACTCTGTTTGTCTATGTATTCACACATGTATTATGTTTCCGGTTAATACAATTCTAGCATGAATAATAAACATTTATCATGATATAAGGAAATATATAATACTTTATTATTGCCTCTAGGGCATATTTCCTTCAGTCTCCCACTTGCACTAGAGTCAATAATCTAGTTCACATCGCCATGTGATTTAACATCAATAATTCACATCACCATGTGATTAACACCCATAGTTCACATCTCTATGTGACCAACACTCAAAGGGTTTACTAGAGTCAATAATCTAGTTCACATCGCTATGTGATTAACACCCAAAGAGTACTAAGGTGTGATCATGTTTTGATTGTGAGATAATTTTAGGTCAACGGGTCTGTCACATTCAGATCCGTAAGTATTTTGCAAATTTCTATGTCTACAATGCTCTGCACGGAGCTACTCTAGCTAATTGCTCCCACTTTCAATATGTATCTAGACCGAGACTTAGAGTCATCTAGATTAGTGTCAAAACTTGCATCGACGTAACCCTTTACGACGAACCTTTTGTCACTTCCATAATCGAGAAACATATCCTTATTCCACTAAGGATATTTTGACCGCTGTCTAGTGATCTACTCCTAGATCACTATTGTACTCCCTTCCCAAAATCAGTGTATGGTATACAATAGATCTGGTACACAGCATGACATACTTTATAGAACCTATGGCCAAGGCATAGGGAATGACTTTCATTCTCTTTCTATCTTCTGCCGTGGTCGGGCTTTGAGTCTTACTCAATTTCACACCTTGTAACACAGGCAAGAACTCTTTCTTTGACTGTTCTATTTTGAACTACTTCAAAATCTTGTTAAGGTATGTACTCATTGAAAAACTTATCAAGCGTCTTCATCTATCTCTATAGATCTTGATGCTCAATATGTAAGCAGCTTCACTGAGGTCTTTCTTTGAAAAACTCCTTTCAAACACTCCTTTATGCTTTGCAGAATAATTCTACATTATTTCCGATCAACAATATGTCATTCACATATACTTATCAGAAATGCTGTAGTGCTCCCACTCACTTTCTTGTAAATACAGGCTTCACCGCAAGTCTGTATAAAACTATATCCTTTGATCAACTTATCAAAGCATATATTCCAACTCTGAGATGCTTGCACCAGTCCATAGATGGATCGCTGGAGCTTGCATATTTTGTTTGCACTTTTAGGATTGACAAAACCTCCTGGTTGCATCATATACAACTCTTCTTTAATAAATCCATTAAGGAATGCAGTTTTGTTTTATCCTTTTGCCATATTTCATAAAATGCGGCAATTGCTAACATGATTCAGACATACTTAAGCATAGATACGAGTGAGAAACTCTCATCGTAGTCAACACCTTGAACTTGTCGAAAACCTTTTTGCGACAATTCTAGCTTTGTAGACAGTAACACTACTATCACTGTCTGTCTTCCTCTTGAAGATCCATTTATTTTCAATTGTTTGCCGATCATCGGGCAAGTCAACCAAAGTCCACACTTTGTTCCCATACATGGATCTCACCTCAGATTTCATGGCCTCAAGCCATTTTGCGGAATCTGGGCTCACCATCGCTTCTTCATAGTTCGTAGGTTCGTCATGGTCTAGTAACATAACCTCCAGAACAGGATTACCGTACCACTCTGGTGCGGATCTTACTCTGGTTTACCTACGAGGTTCAGTAATAACTTGATCTGAAGTTTCATGATCATTATCATTAACTTCCTCACTAATTGGTGTAGGTGTCGCAGAAACCGGTTTCTGTGATGATCTACTTTCCAATAAGGAAGCAGGTACAGTTACCTCATCAAGTTCTACTTTCCTCCCACTCACTTCTTTCGAGAGAAACTCCTTCTCTAGAAAGGATCCATTCTTAGCAACGAATGTCTTGCCTTCGGATCTGTGATAGAAGGTGTACCCAACTGTCTCCTTTGGGTATCCTATGAAGACACATTTCTCCGATTTGGGTTTGAGCTTATCAGGATGAAACCTTTTCACATAAGCATCGCAACCCCAGACTTTAAGAAACGACAACTTTGGTTTCTTGCCAAACCACAGTTCATAAGATGTCGTCTCAACGGATTTAGATGGTGCCCTATTTAACGTGAATGCAGTTGTCTCTAATGCATAACCCCAAAAACGATAGTGGTAGATCGGTAAGAGACATCATATATCGCACCATATCTAATAAAGTACGGTTACGATGTTCGGACACACCATTACACCGTGGTGTTCCAGGTGGCGTGAGTAGTGAAACTATTTCACATTGTTTTAACTGAAGGCCAAACTCGTAACTCAAATATTTTACCTCTGCGATCATATCGTAGAAACTTTTATTTTCTTGTTACGATGATTCTCCAGTTCACTCTGAAATTCTTTGAACTTTTCAAAAGTTTCAGACTTGTGTTTCATCAAGTAGATATACCCATATCTGCTCAAATCATGTGTGAAGGTCAGAAAATAATGATACCTGCTACGAGCCTCAATATTCATCGGACCAAATACATCTGCATGTATGATTTCCAACAAATCTGTTGCTCTCTCCATAGTTCCGGAGAACGGCATTTCTGTCATCTTGCCCATGAGGCACGGTTCGCAAGCATCAAGTGATTCATAATCAAGTGATTCCAAAATCCCATCAGCATGGAGTTTCTTCATGCGCTTTACACCAATATGACCTAAACGGCAGTCCCACAAATAAGTTGCACTATCATTATTAACTTTGCATCTTTTGGCTTCCATATTATGAATATGTGTATCAGTACGATCGAGATCCAACAAACCATTTTCGTTGGTGTGTATGACCATAGAAGGTTTTTATTCATGTAAACAGAACAACAATTGTTCTCTAACTTAAATGAATAACCGTATTGCAATAAACATGATCAAATCATATTCATGCTCAACGCAAACACCAAATAACACTTATTTAGTGTCAACACTAATCCCGAAAGTACAGGGAGTGTGCGATGATGATCATATCAATCTTGGAACTACTTCCAACACACATCGTCACCTCGCCTTTTTACTAGTCTCTGTTTATTCTGCAACTCCCGTTTCGAGTTACTACTCTTAGCAACTGAACCAGTATCAAGTACCGAGGGGTTGCTATAAACACTAGTAAAGTACACATCAATAACATGTATATCCAATATACCTTTGTTCAGTTTGCCATCCTTCTTATCCACCAAATAGTTGGGGTAGTTCTACTTCCAGTGACCAGTCCCTTTGCAGTAGAAGCACTTAGTCTCAGGCTTAGGACCAGACTTAGGCTTCTTCACTTGAGCAGCAACTTGCTTGCCATTATTCTTGAAGTTCCCCTTTTTCCCTTTGCCCTTTTCTTCAAACTAGTGGTCTCGTCAACCATCAACACTTGATGTTTTTCTTGATTTCTACCTTCGTCGATTTCAGCATCACGAAGAGCTCGGGAATTACTTTCATCATCCCTTGCATACTGTAGTTCATCACGAAGTTCTACTAACTTGGTGATGGTGACTAGAGAATTCTGCCAATCACTATTTTATCTGGAAGATTAACTCCCACTTGATTCAAGCGATTGTAGTACCCAGACAATCTGAGCACATGCTCACTAGTTGAGCGATTCTCCTCCATCTTTTAGCTATAGAACTTGTTGGAGACTTCATATCTCTCAACTCGGGTATTTGCTTGAAATATTAACTTCAACTCCTGGAACATCTCATATGATCCATGACGTTCAAAACGTCTTTGAAGTCCCGATTCTAAGCTGTTAAGCATGGTGCACTAAACTATCAAGTAGTCATCATATTGAGCTAGCCAAACGTTCATAACGTCTGCATCTGCTCCTGCAATAGGTCTGTCACCTAGTGGTGTATTAAGGACATAATTCTTCTGTGCAGCAATGAGGATAATCCTCAGATCACGGATCCAATCCGCATCTTTGCTACTAACATCTTTCAACACAATTTTCTCTAGGAATCATATCAAAAATAAACACAGGGAAGCAACAACGCGAGCTATTGATCTACAACATAACTTGCAAAATACTGTCAGGACTAAGTTCATGATAAATTCAAGTTCAGTTAATCATATTACTTAAGAACTCCCACTTAGATAGACATCCCTCTAATCATCTAAGTGATTACGTGATCCAAATCAACTAAACCATGTCCGATCATCACGTGAGATGGAGTAGTTTCAATGGTGAACGTCACTATGTTGATCATACCTACTATATGATTCACGCTCGACCTTTCGGTCTCCGTGTTCCGAGGCCATATCTGCATATGCTAGGCTCGTCAAGTTTAACCTGAGTATTCCGCGTGCGCAACTGTTTTGCACCCGTTGTATTTGAACGTAGAGCCTATCACATCCGATCATCACGTGGTGTGTTAGCACGAAGAACTTTCGCAACGGTGCATACTCAGGGAGAACACTTTTATCTTGAAATTTTAGTGAGAGATCATCTTATAATGCTACCGTCAATCAAAGCAAGATAAGATGCATAAAGGATTAACATCACATGCAATCAATATAAGTGATATGATATGGCCATCATCATCTTGTGCTTGTGATCTCCATCTCCGAAGCACCGTGCTTGTGATGTCCATCTCCGAAGCACCGTCATGATCACCATCGTCACTGGCGCGACACCTTGATCTCCAGCGTAGTATCGTTGTCGTCTTGCCAACTTATTGCTTTTACTACTATCGCTACCGCTTAGTGATAAAGTAAAACTATTACATGGCAATTGCATTTCATACAATAAGGCGACAACCATATGGCTCCTGCCAGTTGCCGATAACTCGGTTACAAAACATGATCATCTCATACAACAAATTATATCACATCATGTCTGGACCATATCACGTCACAACATGCCCTGCAAAAACAAGTTAGACGTCCTCTATTTTGTTGTTGCATGTTTTACGTGGCTGCTACGCGCTTAGCAAGAACCGTTCTTACCTACGCATCAAAACCACAACGATAGTTTGTCAAGTTGGTGTTGTTTTAACCTTCGCAAGGACCGGGCGTAGCCACACTCGGTTCAACTAAAGTGAGAGACACAGACACCCGCCAGTCACCTTTAAGCAACGAGTGCTCCGAACGGTGAAACCAGTCTCGCGTAAGCGTACGCGTAATGTCGGTCCGGGCCGCTTCATCTCACAATACCGCTGAACCAAAGTATGACATGCTGGTAAGCAGTATGACTTATATCGCCCACAACTCACTTGTGTTCTACTCGTGCATAGCATCAACGCATAAAACCTGGCTCGGATGCCACTGTTGGGGAACGTAGTAATTTCAAAAAATTTCCTACGCACACGCAAGATCATGGTGATGCATAGCAACGAGAGGGGAGAGTGTTGTCTACGTACCCTCGTAGACCGACAGCGGAAGCGTTATTACAACGCGGTTGATGTAGTCGTACGTCTTCACAATCCGACCGATCAAGTACCGAACGTACGGCACCTCCAAGTTCTACACACGTTCAGCTCAATGACGTCCCTCGAACTCCGATCCAGCCGAGTGTTGAGGGAGAGTTTCGTCAGCACGACGGCGTGGTGACGATGATGATGTTCCACCGACGCAGGGCTTCGCCTAAGCTCCGCAACGGTATTATCGAGGTGTAATATGGTGGAGGGGGGCACCGCACACGGCTAAAATATCGTATATCAAGTGTGTCCTTAGGTGCCCCCCTGCCCCCGTATATAAAGGAGCAAGGGGGAGGCCGGCTGCCCTAGGCGCGCCAAGGAGAGAGGGGGAGTCCTCCTCCTAGTAGGAGTAGGACTCCCCTTTCCTAGTCCTACTAGGAAAGAAGGGGGGAAGGAAAGAGAGGGAGAGGGAGAGGGAAAGGGGGCTGCGCCCCCCTCTCCTAGTCCAACTAGGACTCCCCTTGGGAGGGGGCACGCCACCTCCTGGCTGCTGCCCTCTCTCTCCCCTCAAGGCCCACCAAGGCCCAATACTTCCCCGGGGGGTTCCGGTAATCCTCCGGCACTCCGGTTTAATCCGAAACTTCTCCGGAACACTTCCGGTGTCCGAATATAGTCGTCCAATATATCAATCTTTATGTCTCGACCATTTCGAGACTCCTCGTCATGTCGGTGATCACATCCGGGACTCCGAACAACCTTCGGTACATCAAAACATATAAACTCAGAATATAACTGTCATCGTAACTTTAAGCGTGCGGACCCTTTGGGTTCGAGAACTATGTAGACATGACCGAGACACCTCTCCGGTCAATAACCAATAGCGGGACCTGGATGCCCATATTGGCTCCCACATATTCTATGAAGATCTTTATCGGTCAGACCGCATAACAACATACGTTGTTCCCTTTGTCATTGGTATGTTACTTGCCCGAGATTCGATCGTCGGTATCTTGATACCTAGTTCAATCTCGTTACCGGCAAGTCTCTTTACTCGTTCCGTAATACATCATCTTGCAACTAACTCATTAGTTACAATGCTTGCAAGGCTTATAGTGATGTGCATTACCGAGTGGGCCCAGAGATACCTCTCCGACAATCGGAGTGACAAATCCTAATCTCGAAATACGCCAACCCAACAAGTACCATTGGAGACACCTGTAGAGCACCTTCATAATCACCCAGTTACGTTGTGACGTTTGGTAGCACACAAAGTGTTCCTCCGGTAAACGGGAGTTGCATAATCTCATAGTCATAGGAACATGTATAAGTCATGAAGAAAGCAATAGCAACATACTAAACGATCGGGTGCTAAGCTAACGGAATGGGTCATGTCAATCACGTCATTCTCCTAATGAGGTGATCCCGTTAATCAAATGACAACTCATGTCTATGGCTTAGGAAACATAACCATCTTTAATTAACGAGCTAGTCAAGTAGAGGCATACTAGTGACACTCTGTTTGTCTATGTATTCACACATGTATTATGTTTCCGGTTAATACAATTCTAGCATGAATAATAAACATTTATCATGATATAAGGAAATATATAATACTTTATTATTGCCTCTAGGGCATATTTCCTTCATTTTTTTATTTAAACCACCAAAACGAGTTTACGAACGGATCTAGCTTGGAACTTGGCGGAATCTCAATCCAACGAAGAAGAGATGCCATCTTCCCTTATGCTTTCCTGCCGAGTCACCCCAAGGATTGGAACCAGACATGGTTTTACTGCAAAGATACCTCTCCGGCTGGCAAGAATCCACTGCCGGGTTACCGTGTCGAACGCCTGGACCCAAAGCGTAATCTTCCTAAAAAACTTACCACTGCCGAACGTGCAAAGCTTGCTCCCACCCTTGCAAAGGTTAAAGCTCTGCTACCAAATGGGTTAACTGGCATTGATTTGGTCAGGTGCTGGCTTTCTTGGCGGATCATACCCTTGAGTAGCCGGCCCGGCTTAATGTGTACTTACACTGGTGGTGAAAAGGATCCACTGCGCCACAACTCTGCGCAATTAACTGATGAGGCAATTAACGAAATGACCAAGTCCCTTCTGAATGAAGATCCGGAAGATTGCAGTAAAGTGGGTCTGAACCCTTTCTGCAAACTTAACCCACCACCGGATGTGAGCCTCTGAACTCATTTACTTTTACCTCATTATTAAAATAATTTATTAACTCCACCTCTGATGATCTTTAGAGGCTGAATCTGACTTTTGTAAAAGAAATATGATCATGAAGTTGCCAAGAAGGCCAGGGCTGCCAAGAAAGCCGCCAAGAAAACCACTAAGAAGAATAAGAAGAAACCAAGCGCCTCTGATATGTTTGAACTGAATGACAGCTCTGAGTCGGAGGTAGCCCTTAACTCCCTTGGCTCCTTTTTCAATCACCTTATTGACACTAACTATTATCAGGATGACACGGGGGCCAGCCAAGCAGTTGAAAAAGAGGTAACTATTATTTCCTCCGGCTCAGAACCTTTGCCAAGATAGAAACTTCGACAAGTAACCCGGAAAGTAAGATTTTCACACCCCTTGGCTTATTTAGATCCTCACTTTCTTTTGAAGTAACAACAGTACGAGAATCGGCGACAGACCTGGACCAGTGGAGGTGAAGAATTGTCCTCCGGCTTACCGAACACTCCAGCTCCACAAAAACGTCGAAACGAGGTTCTTCCGAACTTAAACTCTTTTTACCCGCTGGCGGGTGTCATTCGCCAGCCACTTAACTCTGCCGATTTACTAGGAGGTTTCTCGCTCTTCCTCTGGCGACTCATCGCAGACCCAGCTGCCGGATTTTAAAACTGCCCCTGGGTAACAATAATTTCTTTTGTTCTGTACTTCCTTATGCTTTCATAATTGTAATGACGTGTCATAACTTGTGCAGCGCCCAAGCAAAGCCTAGTAAGAAGACCAAGGTGACCAAGCCAACTGAAGATCCTAAAGTCGTTGAACCGGAGCAGCAAGTTCCAGCACCAGATGTCTCTGAAAAGCAACCAGAAGACCCTGCCTATAATGTTCCGCCAGAAATTCCTGACCTCTCCGGCGACTAACCAAAACTCAATCCTTTAAATACTGAATCATCAAGCCCACTTAAGCTGTCGGAAACTCATACTGATGACGTTATGATCACTGGCACCGGTTTTATAGAACCGGGAAATCCAACTGTCTTGGCCAAGCACTCCGCCAAATAAGAGGTTATTGAAAGGCGGAAAGTAAGGTTTGATGTCTCCCATTATGCGCAATTGAGCAGCAGTGAAATACTCTCTGGCTACCTCAACCAAGTACACTCCAGCCGCGATCTTGAAATCGATATGGTGAAGCAGATGCATCAAAAATATGAGGTATGAATTCCTGCTTAAATAAGTTACATCCACCTTGCCAGCCCCCAAGTCTATTGGGTATGATTAATTTAAATATACTGTAGACTTTAGAAGAATCATGAACATCTTTGTAAAATCCTTCCAAGACGGGTTTTCATCTTTATAATTGAACCGGATTCTTAAACAATTAACTTTGCATCCATAGCCCCCAAGGGCCGGTTTAATCAGCATGAATGAGCCGGTCCTGTTCACCATTGTTTATAAAGAGAGATTACCTGTATAGCCCCCATAACCCGGCTATGATTGTTTCTGACAAAACCAGGTTATCATAAAGCAATAAGGAGACACAAGCAATATGCATTAGCCCCCAAGTGCCAAGTACTCTTCCTTGCAAAGTGCTTGGGACTTAATGTCATGATCCGTTGTATGATAAAATATTTCGGCAGGCATTAGCCAACAAGTGCCAGGTGTTGTTGCTTGCAAAAGACTTGGGACTTATATTCCTGTAATACGGATATGAATGTTGTTGCAATTTTGTGCTTGTACAGGATGCCACTGCTGATCTTCAATCACAATTGTCTGATGCAAAGGCCCGGCTGAAGAATCAAGAATCTGAGACCCGGAAAGATGAGTCAAAATTCCAATTTAGCGTGGCTGAAATGGAAAAGCTGAAGACCAGTTTTGAGGCAGAGAAAAACACTTGGGCTGAAGAAAAGACTGCTTTGATGCAGCAAGCTGAAAAAGCGGAGGTGGCTCTTCAAGAGGTGACCACCGAGCTCACCGGTTTAAAACACCGTGTATCCCAGATGGTTTCTGCTGTCTTTGGTGAGTCGCCTTTTTAAGCATCAAAAGTGAATATTTTCCTTGATAGTACAAACCGCCTCTAACTAATATATGATTTACTCAGGTCCCAGGAGCAACAATCTTAACAAAGATACGCTTGTGAAGCTCAAAGCTGTTTACACTCTTGTTGAACAGCTATACACTGGAGCTCAGCATGCACTGGCCAAAATTTCTCCAATGAATCAAGCACCTACTCTCTTGATAGATGTCTTGAAAAAAAATTCTGTGCTGCCTGCTAGGATCGACGAGATGAAGCCGTCATCTGCAAGAGCCGGCGCCGTGACAGCTTTGAGTTGGGCCAAAGCATGGGTTCCAGAACTATACCCGACTGATGTAGCCACTGGGTACCCAAGTTTAAAATAAGATGGTACTCCGTTTGATCAAAAGGACTTCGCGGCTTGCGTGAAAGAAATACGTCCAATGGCGACTCTGATTGCCAATGACTCGGACCTTTCAAAGTACCATCCGGATTATAACAAGGAGAATCAGAAGATGCCTACACCGGCTTATAGAGTGATGGATCTAATCCCTCCAATCCGTAAGCATACTTTTGCCCCTCAAGTTGAGCCGTCTGAACTTATAGATAATGAAGCTCAATTTTAAGCTTTATGTGGCATCGATTGGTCATCTCCAAAATTCCAGACAGCAGAAGAGGACAAAGAACTGGAAAAGGATGATCCAAAAGCCTCAAGTCATCAAGGCCAAGAATAGTGAACCGCCTGGCGGTTTATTTATTTGATCCTTGGAAAAACACTTGATCTTATTTGGCTCATGGAGTCATGTAATAGGGTAGTGAAACTTTAATCTGTCGTGCCATCATGCACGTTTCCGTTTTGCGCAATACCGCTGATCTGCTAGTTTAAGAATCTATCACTTTATGCTTATGATAGCATTGATTTATGCAGATCAGATTGATCGTTGCCCTGCACACAAACAGATCGCAAGTGCCCTGGCGGGTTACCGCCAGGCGGGTCATGATACCCAATTCAAACCACTAGGGATAGATAGTTCATAACCAGGGCCGGTTGAACCACAATGTTTGACATAATTGTTAAAATAAAAAATTATACCTGTGGTGTGTACTTAAACTGCCGGCTTATGAGCTCTATGCAGTGAGAGTTTTTAGAGCTATAACTCTAAACATGAGATTATGATTCTCTGGCGACTTAGAGTCTGCCATCCTGGCGGGTTGCAAAGACCCGAAGATGCATCAAATATGAGACATAAATAGGGAAGCTTGGCCCGATTTGCAAAAACCAAATGGCAAGAAAAATAGATTATATACAAAGAAAAAAAAGAAAAGAAAAAAATTTGAGGCTTTTGCAGGCCGCCAAGCCAAAGTTTCATCTTCAGTGAAACTAGCCTGATGGCCACTGGAAGGTACGCGCTTTCCGTGAGCCAGCACTCGCATTACCCAATCGACATTTGAACCCAGATAAGTTCAGGTCTTATTTAAAGATAGACTTATCAGGAGTAAGCGGGGTCAGAGTAGCATCGTGCATCACAGGCCGATTTATCCAAGTTTCAAGGAAGGCGGCTTATGAGCCTGGATCTATCCTGACTATCTATAAGCCGTGCTCTCACATGACAGAGTGGCGTTTTAACCTTAATAAGCTCAGGATCTTTGGTGAATACACCGTAAAAGATTGATTGTTAAGAGTTTGGCGGGTCAATCAGGATTACGTGATGAAGAAGCAGCTGGCATACAGGTAGGATGACCCGAAAAGGTTATGTCCTCTTTGGTCAATACACCTATGTTTGAACAAGATAACCTGGTCAAGAGGGTAGTAACGCCATGTTCTCTTTGGTGAATACACCTATGTTTGAACAGGAAGCCCCCAAGTGACATACTTACGAGTTGTGTTTGTCAGGGATCTATGTTTGAGCTGTGCTATGCATCCAAACTCTCTTTGATCCCTGTAATTTGGGCGTCAAGCCTCTTAAGTGAACATGTAGGACGATGATAAAGACTCAGCTTTGAAGAAGTGAAACGACAGAGGCCCTGAATTATCAGGAATGCCGGCTTTATTATACTGCTTATAATATATACATCATGAGAGCCGGTGGCTCAAGTATAGTAGGACCGGAGATGAGCAATATTCCACGGCCGGCGGGTCTCCTCCTCCGATTTGAGTGAGTCCTTGTGGTCTCGAACATCGATAAGATAGTACGACCCATTATGTAGATTCTTGCTGACCACAAAAGGTCCTTCCCAAGGCGGGGACAGTTTATGCATATCAGTTTGATCCTGGATAAGCCGGAGCACCAAGTTGCCTTCTTGAAAGGTTCTGGTTTTGACCCGGCGGCTATGATAACAACGTAGGTCTTGCTGATAAATCGCTGAACGAGCCACCGCGAGATCACGCTCCTCATCCAACAGGTCAAGTGCATCCTGACGTGCCCTTTCATTATCAGCTTCCACGTAAGCCGCCACATAGGGTGAATCGTGACGGATGTCACTAGGGAGAACCGCCTCTACTCCATAAACCATGAAGAAAGGTGTGTAACCCGTAGATATGTTAGGGGTTTTATTAATACCCCATAACACTGAGGGTAACTCCTCCACCCAACAGCCCAGCGTTCTTTGCAAAGGAACCATAAGTCGGGGCTTGATGCCTCGCAGAATCTCTTGATTAGCTCGTTCTGCTTGACCATTGGACTGGGGGTGAGCCACGGAGGAAACATCAAGTCGAATATGCTCTCGTTGACAAAATTCTTTCATAGCACCTTTAGACAGATTAGTGCCATTGTCCGTTATAATGCTATGTGGAAAGCCAAAACGGAAGATCACCTTCTTAATGAATTGAACCGCCGTTGCTGCATCACACTTGCTAACCGGCTCTGCTTCAACCCATTTAGTAAACTTGTCAACTGCCACCAAAAGGTGGGTCTTCTTATCTTTGGACCCCTTGAAAGGCCCAACCATATCGAGCCCCCAGGTAGCAAATGGCCAAGTAATTGGAATCATCCTCAACTCTTGAGCTGGCACATGAGCTCGTCGTGAAAACTTCTAACAACCATCACATTTGCTAACCAAATCCTCAGCATCAGCATGAGCCGTCAACCAATAAAAACCCGTGACGAAAAGCCTTGGCTACGAGAGATTTAGAGCCGGCATGATGACCACAATCTCCTTCATGAATCGCTCGCAGAATCTCACAACCTCCTTCAGGAGAGACGCAACGTTGAAACGCCCCTGTGACACTGCGATGGTGCAACTCCCCATGGACAATCGTCATTGACTTGGACCACCGGGTTATCTGCCTGGCCAAGATATCATACTCAGGCAACTCGCCCCGGGTCATGTAAGCCAAATACGGAACTGTCCAATCAGGAATGGCGTGAAGAGCCGTCACCAATTGTACTTCTGGGTCAGGGATAGCAAGATCCTCCTCTGTAGGTAATTTGACAGAAGGGTTAAACAGAATATCCAGGAACGTGTTAGGTGGCACCAGCTTACGCTGAGACCCTAACCAGCTTAAAGTATCAGCTGCCTCATTCTTCCTGCGATCAATATGCTCAACTTGGTAACCCTTGAAATGCCGCAATAGCATCAACCTCTCAATGATAAGCCGCCATGAGTGGATCCTTGGAATCCCAAGTGCCGGAAACCTGCTAAGCTACCAGATCTGAGTCGCCGAAGCACCTCACCCGGCTTAAGTTCATCTCCTTAGCCATCCGAAGACCATGGAGCAAGGCCTCATACTCAGCTGCATTGTTAGTACAAGGGAACATTAACAGGAGAACATAAGAAAATTTATCACCTCATGGGGAAGTTAAGACAACTCCAGCCCTCGAGCCTTCCAACTGCCTCGATCCATCAAAGTGAATAGTCCAATATGTGTTATCCGACTTTTCTTCAGGCATCTGCAACTCTGTCAAATCATTGATGAAATCCACTAGTGCTTGTGACTTGATGGCCGTACGAGGCACATACTTTAAACCATGGGGTCCAAGCTCAATGGCCCACTTGGCTACCTGGCCTGTGGCTTCTCTATTTTGGATGATGTCCCCCAAAGGAGCAGAACTAACCACAGTAATGGGATGACCCAGAAAATACTGCTTGAGTTTTTGACTCGCCATGAAAACCCCATACACAAGCTTCTGTCAGTGCGGATACCTCTGCTTGGACTCAATAAGTACCTCGCTGATAAAATAAACCGGCCGTTGAACCGGATATTCCTTGCCTGTTTCCTTCCTCTCCACCACAATAGCAATGCTAATAGCACGGCTATTGGCAGCCACATATAACAGGAAAGGCTCTTTATGAATGGGGGCAGCAAGAACGGGCGGCTCAGCCAACTGTCTCTTCAGATCCTCAAACGCTTGATTAGCAGCATCACTCCAAACAAAGTGATATGTTTTCTTCATCATCTAGTAAAGAGGGATAACCTTCTCACCTAACCGGCTAATGAACCGGCTTAAGGCCGCAATACGACCTGCCAAACGCTGAACATCATTAACGCATGCCGGTTTAGCCAAGGAAGTAATAGCCTTGATCTTCTCCGGGTTAGCTTCAATGCCTCTGTTAGAAACCAGAAACCCCAAAAGCTTACCCGCCGGTACACCAGAAACACACTTGGCCGGGTTAAGCATCATTTTATAAACCCGGAGATTGTCAAACGTCTCCTTCAAATCATCAATCAGGGTCTCCTTCTTCCTGGATTTCACCACAATGTCATCTACGTAAGCACGAACATTACGCCCGATTTGACTGTGAAGGCAATTCTGCACACACCGCTGGTAAGTCGCTTCGGCACTCTTGAGCCCAAAAGGCATAGACACATAATAGAAGGCTCCAAACGGAGTAATGAAAGCTGTCTTCTCATGGTCCTTAACTGCCATCTTGATCTGATGATAACCAGAATAAGCATCCAAAAAACTCAAACGCTCACAACCCGCCGTAGCATCAATGATTTGATCAATACGAGGGAGGGCAAACGGATCAGCCAAACAAGCCTTGTTTAAGTCCGTGTAGTCCACACACATTCGCCAAGTGCCGTTCTTCTTAAGCACCAACACCGGATTAGCCAACCACTCAGGGTGAAAAACTTCAACGATAAACCCGGCCGCTAAGAGTCGGGCCACTTCTTCACCGATGGCCTTCCACCTCTCCTCGTTAAAACGACGAAGAAATTGCTTGACCGGCTTAAACTTCGGATCAATATTGAGAGTGTGCTCAGCGAGTTCCCTTGGTACACCCAGCATGTCTGAAGGCTTCCATGCAAAGATGTCCCAGTTCTCACAGATGAACTCGATGAGCGCGCTTTCCTATTTTGGATCCAGATTAGCACTGATGTTGAACTACTTAGATGAGTCGCCTGGAACAAAATCAACCAGTTTAGTGTCATCTGCCGACTTAAACTTTAGTAAAGGATCATGCTCTGTGGTTGGCTTTTTCAAGGACGTCATGTCCCCCGGGTCAACATTACCCTTATAAAATTACAGCTGCTCCGTTGCACAAACAGACTCAGCTCAAGCAGCATTGCCCTCTTCACACTCTAAGGATACCTTGCGACTACCATGCACTGTGATAGTGCCCTTGTAACCTGGCATCTTAAGCTGCAAGTAAACATAACAAGGCCTCGCCATAAATTTAGCGTAAGCCGGCCGCCCAAACAGAGCATGATAAGGGCTCTTGATTTTAACCACTTCGAAGGTTAGGGTCTCAGATCTGGAATCATACTCATCTCCGAAAGTAACCTCCAAAGATATTTTACCCACTGGATACGCCGACTTACCCGGCACCACACCATGAAAAACGGTGTTTGATGGCTTAAGATTTTTCTCGATCAGTCCCATGCGACGGAAGGTTTCATAGTAAAGTATATTAATGCTGCTGCCTCCATCCATGAGCACCTTAGTAAATTTATAGCCCCCAACCTGAGGCGCCACCACTAGAGCCAGGTGACTCGGATTGTCAACCCGGGGCGGGTGATCCTCACGACTCCATACAATAGGTTGCTCCGACCACCACAAGTAATGTGGCACCGCCGGCTCAATAGCATTCACCGCCCTCTTATGAAGCTTCTGATCCCGCTTACACAAGCTAGTAGTGAAGACGTGGTACTGCCCACTATTCAATTGCTTCGGGTTGCTCTGATAAAAGACTGTTGCTGCTGCTGATTCACCTGATTATTCTGCTGGTTGTAACCACCTTGATTGCCTTGGCCGTGAAACCCGGAATTTGAGCCACCGCCTCCATGACCCGGACCATGAGAGCCGGACCCTGAACCGAAGTTTGGGCCATGGTTGTGCTGGAAAGACTCCCTGAATTGTCTCATGATACTGCAATCCTTCCATAGATGGGTAGATGGCTTCTCCTCCGTTCCGTGCTTGGGACATGGCTGATTCAATATTGCTTCAAGGTCAAATTTTGTCCCTTGAGCCGACCTCCCCTTACGATGCTGGTTATAATTCCGTGCACCGGTGTTAGCCACAAAATCATCAGCTTTGCGCTTACCGTTGCCGCCCTGATTGGCAAGGTTGTACTGTTGTCCCTTCATGCCGCTACTCTTCTTTCCCTTTCCCGATCTTTAATCCTCAGAGTTGGGGTCCTTGGTACTATCAGAGTCGGCATACTTGACAAGAGCCTCCATGAGCTCCCCCATGTTGCTGCAATGATGCTTAAGCCACCCAAGCTTCTGCTTGAGTGGAATGAAACGGCAATTTTTCTCCAACATTAGAACCGCTGAGCCGACGATGATGTTATCTGAAGAATGTATGATAGTCGAGACCCGGCGCACCCAACTGGCCGTTGATTCGCCCTCAGCTTGAACACAAGAAACCAAATACACGATCGACATAGGCTGCTTGCACGTATCCTTCAAATTCTGGATAAACCGAGCCTTCAGCTCTGCCCATGACCCGATGAAGTTGGCCGGCAGCCCCTTCAACCAAGTACGAGCCGTCGCTTCCAGCATCATGGTGAAATACTTAGCGCATGCAGCCTCACTAACATCCAGCATCTCCATAGCCATCTCATAACTCTCCACCCAAGCCTCAAGGGGCTGATCTGCTATGTAGTTAGGCACTTTACGAGGGCCCTTGAAATCCTTGGGCAAACGCTCGTTTTGCAGAGCCGCCACTAAACACGGCACACCCCAAGCTGTGGAGGTTGCACCTGCCTCCACTAAAGTCGCTGGGTAAACCAGCACGTGTTGATGAGCCGCCAGCTGAGCCGCCAGCTCAGCCTCCCGACGCGCTCTACCCTGGTCCACCAAATTTTGGGCATTGGTACCGTTGTGCGCCGGGTCATGCCCACGAGGTTGGTTACGGTGCTGCTCAGTACTTGAAATCATCGGCGAGTCAATGTGCCTGCTGTAGCTCCGGCTTGGACGAGGGGTCGAATGAATCCAATCACGACTATAAGAATAAGCCTGCTGCTGTACCAGCGCTGTCTGAAGAAGTTCCCTGGCCCTTTGGGTTTCAACCGCCGTCGGAGTCTCGCCCTCGACTGGCAGAGCCGCCAGTCGCGTCGCTGCAGCAATCATGTTGTCCAAAGGGTTGGAATAATGACCTGGCGGTGCCACCACATGCTTAGGTGGGGTGTTATTCATACGCGGAGAACCTGTCACGCGTGGCTGAACCGGCACTCCACCCCCTGGCGCTTCAGTCATCTGGTTTATCATTGGAGGGTTACTGGCCCCCGCTCCCGGTGTGTTGAAGAGGTTCCTCGACTCATAAACCGAGGGCAGACGACTCCGGTGTTTTCTCCTCAAGACTCCGTTTGAAGCGTTCTGATCCACCATGAGCCGGTAAAAATCCGCTTGAATCTGCTGCGCTTGGGTGTTCAAAACGGCTCGCTCTGCAGTCATCCTAGCGTTTTCCGTCACCAGCTCTACTTTGGCTTGCGCTATCTCATCACGTAGCTTAGCCACATCCACCTTATGTTGTTCCTGGTTGTCCGGGGTTACCTCCACCCCCATCAGCATTGCTAGATCCTCCAACAGATCCGTTAAAACCTCAGCCCGTGGGCGTCTTGACCCGCCAGCGCCTGCTACCGTAACTGCCGCTGCACTGGAAGTCATAGCCGCCGCGGCTGTCGAACCGAGAACTGGCTGGGTGCCAGCCATGAAGATGGCTACCCTGTTCGGCGGCTCACGGGGGTCCGGAATACTATCGCCATCGGAACAGCCCCCAAGTCGTCCGTCTTGTAGTTGATACATTGAGTTGGTCTCGGCCGTGGACGATTCACCATCAGAGTAGATGGCCGTCTCACCGCCAGACATAGAGCCTTCCAATTTAGCCCCATGGATGAATCCAACAAAGGAACGCTTCACGGCGGGTTGAACCCGGGCGAGTCGTGCACGCTGAGCCGTCTTGATGATGTCGGTGCAGATGTCCGGCTCAGGGCCCGGTTCGCCGATCTTGCCGATGAAGACGTGGATTCTGCCAAAGGGGACCCGGTACCCGTACTCAATTGAGCCGGCCTCGGGGCCCCAACCTGCATCTTCTATGTAGAGCTTCCCGCGACGAATCTTGGCCATCCGGCCCATAGCGTATCCCTTGATCCCTTCGAAGCTGCCCTTCAAGAACTCAAAACCACCGTGCGCTGGCCCCACGGTGGGCGCCAGTTGTGGAATTGTCACGGCAGATGTCCTAGTGGAATGACTTAGTTGTCGAGCCATCTTGACGTGGTTAGCTTAAAGGGGTTAAATGGGACAAAGGACGCGAGGAGTTTATACTGGTTCGGCCCCTTGCGGTGAAGGTAAAAGCCTAATCCAGTTTGAGGTGGTATTGCTAGGGTTTCGATTACCAGGGAGCGAATACGCTTAGCCTGGCTTTCGATCTGTTGTTTCTTGCCCTAAGCCGCTGTCGGGTCGTCCCCTTATATACATGGGTTGACGCCCCGCGACCTATAGAGTCCCGGCCGGCTCATACAAATGTGTCCGGCCCGGTGACTTATCTTACATGCCTTACAATACAAGTTACATATACATGGTGGTTTACACTTACGGGCCTTAAGCCACCTTTAGGTTTGGGCCCTTTAACAAGACTACTTCATGAACCGCCATCTTCAACATACTCATGGGCTTTGTCCAGATGAACCGCCATTGGGATAACCCGGCCCCTCCTGGGCGGGTCATATCCAATAGTCATATCCCCAACATGGAGTTTCAGCTCATTTGGAGATGTGCAGAATAGGTGGCCTGACGTAGCTTTTTCAGGTCCAGATTTCCAGCTGCCGGAATTCTCCCTCTTGTTGTGTACCTTGTAAATTATGAGAGAAAAGGCATTAGAATTACTCCAGAAAACATTATTATGGATAAAAACATTATAAATAACAGCAAGGAAACATGATGCAAAATGGACGTATCAACTCCCCCAAGCATAGACCTCGCTTGTCCTCAAGCGAAAACCGAAATCGAAAAACATGTCCACATGCTTTGAGAGAGAGGTGCGATAAAAACAAAATACGGACATAGAAGCATCATGTTGATTATTCTAATAGCAACAAAAATTAACATATGACTTTTATCATAGAACTTGCATCATATACTTCCGATGAATAAGTAATAGTTCATCACACAATCGAAGTATAAAGCAAAAACTCTATTAGAAACCAACAAACTATGTTCTCAGTCAACTTTGCAACTACAATTCATCATATTTTCAGGAAGAGTCACGTGTCGGAGCCTTTAAAGCAAGTCCACATACTCAACCATCATATAGTCTTCTATGATTGCTAACACTCACCTCGTACCCATGAGCAAAATGTTTCAACCGGACACATAGAAAGATAGGGGCTTATAGTTTTGCCTCCCAACATATTCACCTCAAGGGTGATGTCAACAATAATAACTCATGCTATCTATATTCAACTAGACATATGTGCCTAGATCTTTCCTCACCACATGATGCTTGCCGACAGGGAAAATAAAAAGGAATAGAGGGAAAACTTTGACTCTTTGCATAAAAGTAAATACAAAAAAGTGAAAGATAGGCCCTTCACAGAGGGAAGCAGAGGTGACCATGTGCTTATTTGTTTGCATGCTCAATCCCTTAGTGCAAGAGAACGTCACGTTGTATTGCCCCTTAAGATGACAACCTTTATTATGCAGTCTATCGCTTTTATTTCTTTGTCATCCAAGTTCGTACAACGCTCAATTTTCTCTTACACTAAGTGATCTTACATATTTAGAAGCAATTTTTATTGCCTTTTGGCACCGATGACAACTTACTTGAAGGATCTTGTTCAATCCATAGGTAGGTATGGTGGACACTTGAAAAAGATTTGGGTTTAAGGGTTTTTGGATCCACAAGTAGTATCTCTACTTAGTGCGGAATTTTTAGCTAGCAAAGATAGGGGCAAACACCACATGTTGAAGGATCTATGACAATATGACTTCTATGTGAATATAAACAAACATAAATCATTAAATTGTCTTCCTTGTCCGACGTCAACAATTTTGGCATATAATATTTTGATGAGGGCTCACAATCACAAAAGGTTTCTAGGATGGTATATTTATATGTGAATCTTCTCTTCCCTTATTAATTCTTTCATGCGTTGCATCATTAACTAATGCTATGTTTGTCAATCTCTAATAAAATTTTCTTACCTATACCTTTCCTTATGTGGTGCTATCACCTACCATAGGATTAGTATATAATCTTATTGATTTATTTCCCTTCTTTTATTTATTTCCTTTCTCTTTTTCTTTCTTTCTTTCTTATTTCTTTTCTTTATTTCTTTCTTTCTTATTTCTTTTCTTTATTTTCAACATGAAAGTAAAGAAAGCAAAAACTCAAACTAACTTTATTGTATAACTTGCACACAATAACAACGATAGATCACTAAGCAAACTCAAAAAGAAGAAAAGATCGAATTAAACTTTATTCTTCTAAGCAAAAGATTTAACTAAGATAAGTAAAAGTAAAAAGATAGTGGGATGATACGGTGCCGGGGCACCTCCCCCAAGCTTGGCGGAAGCCAAGGGGAGTGCCCATACCCGATACTCAGTTCCACTTTGGTGGTGGAGAAGGTGATGGTGGTGATGAAGCGATCTTGTCTTTAAGGGCCAAGAGATCCTGCAGCCGACGGATGACGCTCCGAAGATAGATGATATGCTCTTGATGCAGAATATTTTTGCGAGTGGGACACTTATTTTGTATGCGAACCATTTCAAAGGCACGAAAATCTTTAATCTCAGCATGAGTAAGGTGAGTAAGATAGGGTTTAAGGATATCTTCCTCCTCCTCCTCGGCCAACAGAGCTTGTGTTGCCACCGGGGACGGATCCACGGTAGTTTCCTTGCCCTTTTCTCCTTTGATAGCGTCCATGGGCTCCTCCCTCTTCGTCTCGATCTTCATCAGCCAAGCATCTTCTTCCATGTGGTTGGAGGAGCAGGAAGACATGATGCCCAGCTTGACAAATCTGACCAGAAACAGCAAGAAAAGTGAACAGAGGATTTTCTCCACGGTACGCTGGTTAATAGGTTCGGGAAGTATTTACAGATTTTTTATATCTTGGAGGACAAGCATATGGAAGAAAAACGGAATACGGGAGGTGTCCTAGGTGGGCACAACCCACCAGGGCGCGCCAGGTTGGAGTCCGTTTACTTACCGTATTACGTACCTCCTTATTTTGAGGATTCTGGAGTGTTCCGGAAGGACTCTTTTATGTGTTCTTCTGGTGTCAAAGTTTGGACAATATTGCTTTCAGCATTAATAGGCGTACCTGAGATATAATGCTTTATTCGTTGCCCGTTGAAAACCTTTGGGTTAGTGCCTTCGAAATTACTTTTTTGATGGCTCCAGACCAGTAATCTCCTCGATGACATAGGGGCCTTCCCATTTTGAGAGGAGTTTGCCTGCAAAGAATCTAAAACGAGAGTTGTACAACAGAACATATTCTCCGACTTTAAACTCACGTTTTTGAATTCTTTTGTCATGTGAGTCTCCAATGTATCTATAATTTTTTATTGTTCCATGCTATTATATTATCCATCTAGGATGTTTTATATGCATTTATATGCTATTTTATATGATTTTTGGGACTAACCTATTAACCTAGAGCCCAGTGCCAGTTTCTATTTTTTCCTTGTTTTTGTGTTTTACAGAAAAGGAATACCAAACATAGTCCAATTGACGTGCCAATTTTTGATGATTTTTTATGGACCAAAAGAAGCCCCCAGAGTAAAAGAGTTGGGCCAGAAGAGTCCCGGGCCATCCACGAGGGTGGAGGGCGCGCCCCCCTGCCTCATGGATGACTCAGGGACCCCCCTCCTGACGTGAGACCGACGCCAAAAATTCCTATAAATACAGAAACCCCCGAAAAGAAACCTAGATCGGGAGTTCCGCCGCCGCAAGCCTATGTATCCACCCAAAACCAATTGGGACCCTGTTCCGGCACCCTGCCGGAGGGGGGAATCGTCACCGGTGGCCATCTTCATCATCCCGGCGCTCTCCATGACAAGGAGGGAGTAGTTCACCCTCGGGGCTGAGGGTATGTACCAGTAGCTATGTGTTTGATCTCTCTCTCTCGTGTTCTTGATATGGCATGATCTTGATGTATCGCGAGCTTTGCTATTATAGTTGGATCTTATGATGTTTCTCCCCCTCTATCTTCTTGTAATGGATTGAGTTTTCCCTTTGAAGTTATCTTATCGGATTGAGTCTTTAAGGATTTGAGAACACTTGATGTATGTCTTGTGTGGGATACCCGTGGTGACAATGGGGTATTCTATTGATTCACTTGATGTATGTTTTTGTGATCAACTTGCGGGTTCCGTGACCTTGGGGATCTATGCATAGGGGTTGGCACACGTTTTCGTCTTGACTCTCCAGTAGAAACTTTGGGGCACTCTTTGGAGTGACTCTTTGTTGCATATTGAGGGATTGTTATATGATCTAATTATGGTATCCTTGTTGAGAGAACTTGCACTAGTGAAAGTATGAACCCTAGGCCTTGTTTCGAAGCATTGCAATACTGTTTACGCTCACTTTTGTTACTAGTTACCTTGCTGTTTTTATATTTTCAGATTACAAAAACCTATATCTACCATCCATATTGCACTTGTATCACCATCACTTTGCCGAACTAGTGCACCTATACAATTTACCATTGTATTGGGTGTGTTCGGGACACAAGAGACTCTTTGTTATTTGGTTGCAGGGTTGTTTGACAGAGACCATCTTCATCCTACGCCTCCCACAGATTGATAAACCTTAGGTCATCCACTTGAGGGAAGTTTGCTACTGTCCTACAAACCTCTGCACTTGGAGGCTATCACGACCGGTTTTTCAATAAAATAATTATTGAGAAACCAATCCCTTTTACGGACCAGTAAGGAAGAATCCCTTCCCACTGGTAGACAATATCTTGGTCACAGAAGAAAAATACCAGGAGTACTGAATATAATACAAGGTTGAGCGGAGACTGCCCAACAATTTATTACATGCACGCCAATAAAACAAGACGGCGGATAGGGTGGCATAACTACTAACTCACGATAATAACGGTGGTGGAAATATCACCGCGAAGCGAGTGATATGACTCCTGAAGACTACAGCTCTTCGAGCGTCGAAGCGAGGCTCGAGGAGATTTATTGCGGGTGGCGGAAGCGTATATAATACAAGTGACCAATATCCGGGATCGCACAGGACTGACTGGGACTCCTCTAGGCGTCGGACGCGCTATCAAACTCTTCATCCAAAAGATCGCCTTCGTCAACATCTGGCCAAAACAACAAGCCAGGTGAGTACTATGAAAGTACTCGCAAGACAGTTCGGACATAAGATATAACAAATGTAAACATGAAGCATATAAACAAGTTAACCAATGCGTTCAGACATAGAGATAATAAATACGGGGTGCCAAACGAGGGTCTGAAAGACTCCTCGAGAGGAAACTGCAAGAATAGTAATACTGGTGCCAAACGAGTGTCTGAATGACTCCCCAAGAGGAAACTGTAGAATAATAATACTGGTGCCAAACGAGTGTCTGAATGACTCCTCGAGAGGAAACTGCAGAATAATAATACTGGTGCCAAACGAGTGTCTGAATGACTCCTCGAGAGGAAACTGCAGAATAATAATACTGGTGCCAAACGAGTGTCTGAATGACTCCTCGAGAGGAAACTGCAAGAATAATAATAATGCCA
>NC_057802.1:183825046-183834135 GCF_018294505.1 Triticum aestivum | reverse complement strand
GAGGGTCTGAAAGACTCCTCGAGAGGAAACTGCAAGAATAGTAATACTGGTGCCAAACGAGTGTCTGAATGACTCCTCGAGAGAAAACTGCAGAATAATAATACTGGTGCCAAACGAGTGTCTGAATGACTCCTCGAGAGGAAACTGCAGAATAATAATACTGGTGCCAAACGAGTGTCTGAATGACTCCTCGAGAGGAAACTGCAAGAATAATAATAATGCCACAGTCGGACGTCTGAGCGACATCACATAAAGGGCTTATAACAGAAAATAAAAGACGAACATGCCACAGTCGGACGTCTGAGCAACATCACATAAAGGGCTTATATTGTAGCTCAAAAATTCATTAGCTCGAGAGTATAAATTATCACAAGTACGAGACAAATATAAGGTTAGTCCATCCACAGAAATAATAATTAAACTGGGTTTACCACTTGAGTTTGTTCACCGGGGACAAGTTTTCCACGCAGATAGATATGGATATACTGATTTCACTACTTGATCATGGATACGATGACTTGGAAGAATTTGACTCTGCAGAGTTTGTACTTAACCACAGCCAACAGATTTCAGTAGTCACGGGGACTAGTTCCGTTTACGGTGTTTTGGAAGAAACACGTCTAACCAGTACACACCCATTCAACATTCCGAAGCCAGGGATCACCCTTGGCAACGTTCAAGAAAAACCTTGAGACGGGGAGGCTACAACCTCGCGTAGCATGGGATCAAATTTCTATACGCTCGCTCTAAGGGGGTGCCCCCCCTCTCGGTCCCAACCGGAAACACCCATGCCCCCTGACCGGATGACTGGCTTTAATCCTGGGCCAAGGTACCATCATCCCGGCCCCTCTGTTTGGTGTGTACACGGAAAGAGGTTACCAACTTACTAAACCGCATCTTGGCAAAGAAACACGTGGTAGCATGGAAGGGGAAAAGAACGATAACGTGACTCCGTCCACGTTAACGTCGGAAGTAGTCGGACGACACAAGGCAGGTATGCTACAACAGTACCACCTTGCTGCCCTTCATGTCACCACATGATTAGGCCATCTCTCACCAGAGATCATCGCAACTTTGGAACATACGGGTGGTTGCCTCGCAAGCAACGGGGAACTCACCGATACTCATATGCCACGCACAAACCTTCACGCAAACATGCAAAACACCTATCATATCAAAGGTTCAAACATGCTTGCCTGGTTCGGAGAAGTCGGAGTCTAGCTCGGCGAAGTTCGCGGCTCCGTCACCTCTTCCGGAACCTACGGCAATACGAAAACGGGTACTAACGTGAAAACCAACGCGTGCACAGAAACTTCTCCAAACATTTTCCAAATAAATCCCATAAAAAACTAGACAAAATTTTAAGACTGTCAGAAAAATAATCACTCAAAAATCCCTTTTTATTAAAAAGTTATAAAGGTTTCTGTCCAGGGACCCATCCATAATTAAACAGAAAAGTTCCAGGGTTTAAACTGAGAAACCAGAAAACGGTTCGATTGGACATGCGCAAGCTCAAGAGGGAAAGCGTATTTGCCCGAAGGCGCCAACAGAAAATGTTTCACGTGGGGAAACAGAAGAGAGGCTGACAGGGGGGTCCCACATGTCAGGTTTAAAAAGCTCGCCGGCGCCCGAAGACTGCGGTGGACGCCGGCGTCGAACCACGGCGAGTCCGGAAGATCGGAGGTTACCAAGAGCTTCAGCGTGTTCTTCCGCGTCGGTGGGTGGTGGACTCGACCGTCGGAGAGCACCACGTCGACGGCGACACTTTCTCCGGCGGGCGGTGGCTCGGGTGATGGTGGAGAACTCCGGTGAAGGGCTGCAAACTACGAATTGAAGCGCGGGTCAGAAGGAGGGATGCATAGTTAAGCTACTGGCAAGAGATGGGAGGCAGAGGCGCACGCACGGGAGCAAATCTAGCTGGACCCCGTGGCGGGGCGCGGCGGCCGGAGTCGAGGAAGGAGACTTCCTCGGGACTCTTCCAGTGGCTAGGCGTGCTCTAGGTGGAGTGCAGGGATGGTGTGGGTTCGAGTTGAGGCTCGGGGCCTCTATTTATAGGCGGATCGACGGGGTGGCCATGAACGGCGAATCTCCGGCGAGCAATTACGACGATGCAGTGGATTGGCAGGAGGTTTGAGTAGCCAGGCAGCATCAGTGGAGGTTACTGGTGTCGTTCCCCCGCAAATCTCGGTCGGTCTTGGCGTAATGGCGCCGGTCCACGGTGGGGTGGCCGCACGGGCACGACGGCGGCAGAGAGCGCGCTCCGTGCCCTGCGGTTCACGACGAGAGTGGCAGCGCGTTCGGGGGAGTGGAAGGCCACGCGGCGAGCTCCGGAGGCTTGGGCGGCGCTGGGTGGCGCCGTCGGCGCCGCGCCTCTCTCTGGCGGCCGCAAAGCCGCCGCTGGCGTCGGTCACGGGGCGGCGCACCTTCTGCTGCTCGTCGCCGACGTCCGCAAGGTGCCCGACGTTCGTGCGGTGCAGAGGACAAGGGGGAGGGGACAGGGCACACTGCGACACGGCGGCACTGGCGAGATCGACGTCGGGTTCTGAAGAAAACGACAGTGCACTGAAACTGTTCTCTGAACTTAACTGAACTTGATATTGACAATGCACTGCAGGTGTTCGACAGAATGATTTGGCAATGAGAATTTTTTTTCTGGAGCTGGTACTTGGTGAGGTGACCACTCAATGCACCCAGAGGCTGCCTGATTTTACTTGGAATTTTTGGAGGAAGATTTGAATGAATTTCACCAAATTTGACAAATCTGGTCCAAACTTGCAGCAAGTGTAGTTTGAAAAATTTGAACTGAAGACCAGTGGATCTTCATGGATCTTGGTTGAGGGTTCAAAGGACTAGGAAGGGAAAAAGGTTTGGGGGCAAAAATCCAAACAGAAAGTGGAGTTCCTTTGTAAATCACCAATGGCTAGAATAGAAGACAAAAATTTGTTTGAATATAATTTGAATGGAAAAATAATCATATGGGGAGGTTCAACTTGCTGGATTTGATGCAAAACATGATCCAAAGGTGAGGGAAGGTTTAGGAGAGTGGATTTGCACTAAGGCCATGGCAAGAGAGAAAAGTTGAAAGTGGTAAAGGATTATTCCAAAAGCCATAGTGCATTTTCAAAGAGATTTTCAAAAGGCATTTTTCTCAAGTGAAAACTATTTTGTCTTGAGTTCAAATAAAAAGGCAAGGACCTCCAAGACCAAAAGCAAGTCCAAATAAAACTCTTGTTATGAGAAAAATATTTGAAAGGGAGGGTCCCTTGAAGAAAATAATTTTTAATTCACCTCCCTCAAAAAATAAAAATCTTTTGAAAATCCAAACAAAACTTGGGTGTCACAGAGGCCCAACAATGTCTACAAGAAGAAGGTTGTGTAGTAGACATCAAGCTCTTTTCTGGAGCCGTTGCCGGGGAGGCTAGGTAAGCAGCACTAACACCCCGTCAACTAAGCTCTTTTCTGGCGCCGTTGCCGGGGAGGTTAGTGCTTGAAGGTATATCTTTAGATCTTGCAATCGAATCTTTTAGTTTCTTGTTTTATCACTAGTTTAGTCTATAAAAGAGAACTACAAAGAAATGGAATTGAGGTTGCCTCATATGCTTCATCTTTTTAATAGCTTTTGTGAAAATGATGGAAAGGAAAATTGTGCCAAAGTGTTAGAAGAAGAATGCATTAAAATGTTTGGCACTAAATCTTTGAATGATGAGCATGATTGCAATGTTGTTAGTATGAGTTCTTTGAATATCCATGATGCTAATGATATGCAAAGCCACAAGCTTGGGGATGCTATGTTTGATGAAGATGATATTTTAGTCCCCCATGTTTTGATGAGAATATTTATTATGGTGAAAGCATGCCTCCTATTTATGATGATTATATTGATGAAAGTGGATTTGGAGAGGTCATGACTTTATTTAGTGATGAATCCACTATTTCGGAAGAGGTTCCAATTGATTATGAGAAGAAAGTTGCTATCTGTCATGATTATTGTGATGACATGTATGCTATAAAGAACAATGATAACCATGAAACTTGTCATCATGATTTTAATTTTTAATTGGATTATGCCTCACATGATAGTTATTTTGTTGAGTTTGCTCCCACTACTATTCATGAGAAGAAATTTGCTTATGTGGAGAGTAATAAAATTTATATGCTTGGGGATCATGAAAATAATGCTTTATGTGATGGTTATATTGTTGAATTCATTCATGATGCTACTGAAAATTATTATGAGGGAGGAATATATGCTTGTAGAAGTTGCAATAATATCAAGTTTCCTCTCTATGTGCTTAAAATCTTGAAGTTATGCTTGCTTTGCCTTCCTATGCTAGTTAATTATCGTTCCCATAAGTTGTTTGCTCACAAAATCCCTATGCATAGGAAATGGGTTAGACTTAAATGTGCTAGTTATATTCTTCATGATGCTCTCTTTATATTTCAAATCTTATCTTTTATGTGAGCATCATTGAAATCATCATGCCTAGCTAGAAACGCATTAAACAAAAGCGCTTGTTGGGAGACAACCCAATATTTACCCCTACTGTTTTTGTGTCTCCACATGATTAAGCTACTATAGTAATCATGTTTTATAACTTTTGTTTCAATAAAGTTCCAAGAAGAGAGTCAGGGACGCAGTTCAGTCTTCTTCTTCCTCACTAGTGGCTGCTAAGCAACAGAAGTTCTGGTTGCCTCCTCTCCTCCTCTGTTTCGTCAGCCTTACCAACAGAAGAACAAAGGTGGCCATGGTTCTTCCCACTCATCCAACTCTGGCTATCAGAACAAGTCTCAGAATCAAGCTCCAAAGTCGAATGCTCCCTATCATCGTCCACTCTCGGAGGTGACTTGCAACAAGTGTCAGCAGAAAGGTCACTATGCTAACAAATGCTTCAACCAAAGGCGTCTTCCGCCTCCTCCTCCTGTGAGATCTTCCAGCAATGCAGTGGTCAAGCATAATCCAAAGTCTGCAAAGGTGAACATGATGAATGCAGCTCAAGCGGAGGAATCTACTGATGTGATAATGGGTAATCTCTCAGTTCATGATATTCCTGCAAATGTTTTATTTGATACTGGTGCATCGCATTCTTTCATTTCAAGACCTTTTGTGGCTATGCATGATCTGGTTACTGAAGTATTGCCGAGTCCTTTGTCTATTGTTTCCCCGGCTCGACAAATGACTTCTCGAGTATTCGTTCAGGATTCCGTTATCAAGATGGGCGACTATAAATTTCTGGCCAAACCAATTGTTCTTGGTGACTCGGATATTGATCTAATTATCGGGATGGACTGGCTTTCTAAGCACAAGGCTTAACTTGATTGTGCTGCCAGGGAAATTCAATTGACACACTCTTCTGAGGATGTTATCATCTATGTCGCTCGTGATGATACCATTCGGTTGTTTTCTCTCAATGAGAAGGGCGAATTGAATGCCATCTCTCAAATTCCAGTCGTTTGTGAGTATCAAGATGTCTTTCCAGAAGAGCTTCCGGGTATGCCTCCTCACCGGCCAGTTGAGTTTGTTATCGATCTTGAGCCTGGCACGGAACCCGTTTGCAAGCATCCATACAAGCTTGGACCCAAGGAGCTGAAGGAATTGAAGAAACAGCTCGATGAACAAGAGCATCTGGGTTTGATCAGACCGAGTTCATCTCCATGGGGTTGTGGTGTTCTTTTTGTCCAGAAGAAGGATGGCATGGACCGACTTTGTGTCGACTACCGTCCATTGAACAAGAAGACAATCAAGAACAAGTATCCACTTCCCAACATCAATGAGCTTTTCGAGCAACTCAAAGGTGCTAAAGTTTTCTCCAAGCTTGACCTTCGTATGGGTTATCATCAGATTCGCATTCGTGAAGAAGATATTCCCAAGACAGCATTCAGAACAAGCTTTGGTTCTTATGAATATACTGTCATGTCTTTCGGCCTTGTCAATGCTCCTCCAACATTCTCTCGAATGATGAATTTCATCTTCAACCCCTATACCAATGAATTCGTCCTGGTGTATCTCGATGATATCTTGGTCTTCTCCAAGAATAAGAAGGATCATGCCAAACATTTGCGATTGGTGCTCGACAAGCTTAGAGTGTATCAATTCTATGCGAAGTTTTCCAAATGTGAGTTTTGGCTTGATGAAGTTCTTTACCTTGGTCATATCATCTCTGCCAAGGGCATCACTGTTAATCCCGAAAAGGTGTCTGCAATTGTGAATTGGGAACCTCCTCAGAATGTCAAGCAGCTTCGCAGTTTTCTTGGTCTTGCAAGCTATTGCCGAAGATTCGTTGAGAATTTCTCTAAGATTGCAAAGCCTCTTTCCAACCTCCTCCAGAAGCATGTGAAGTATGTCTGGTCTCCTGAGTGTGACGTTGCTTTCAACACTCTCAAAGAGAAACTCGTCACAGCTCATGTCTTAACTCCTCCTGACGAATCCAAGCCATTCGAAGTTTTCTGTGATGCTTCTCTTCAAGGTCTCGGTGCTGTGTTAATGCAAGAGAAGAAAGTTGTGGCCTATACCTCTCGTCAGTTGAAGCCCAACGAAAAGAACTACCCCACTCATGATCTTGAGTTGGCGGCAGTTGTCCATGCATTAATAACGTGGAGACATCTCTTGTTGGGAAGAAAAGTGGACATATTCACCGATCACAAGAGTCTCAAGTACATCTTCACTCAGCCCAACCTCAACCTCAGGCAAACTCGATGGGTCGAAATGCTTCAAGAGTACAATCCGAGTATCGAATATACTCCAGGCAAAGCCAATGTCATTGCAGATGCTTTGAGTAGGAAGGCATATTGCAACACCTTAATCTTCAAGCCATTCCAACCGGATCATTGTGAAGCTTTCCGCAAGCTGAATCTCCAAATTGTTCCTCAAGGTTTTCTTGCCAACCTCATAGTCTCTCCTACTTTGGAGGATCAAATTCGTGAGGCACAACTCCTGGATACCATGGTGAAGAAGGTGAAACGTGGTATCGACAAGGGTCTTTCCAAATACAAGTGCTATCGCATTGATGACAGAGACACTTTATTTTTCGAGGACCGGATTGTGGTTCCTAAAGGTGATCTAAGGAAAGTCATTATGAACGAGGCGCACAATTCTCTTCTTTCCATTCATCCTGGAAGTACGAAGATGCACCATGACCTCAAGCAGTCGTATTGGTGGACTCGAATGAAGCGAGAAATCGCTCAATTCGTGAACGAATGTGATGTCTGTCGAAGAGTGAAAGCAGAACGCCAACGACCAGCTGGTCTCCTCCAACCTCTTGCTATCCCAGAATGGAAGTTTGATCATATCGAAATGGACTTCGTGACTGGTTTTCCCAAGTCCAAGCGTGGAAATGATGCTATCTTCGTTGTCATTGACAAGCTTACTAAAGTGGCTCATTTCCTTCCAATCAAAGAATCTATCACAGCAGCTCAGTTGGCAGAGCTATACACCTCCAGGATTGTCTCCTTGCACGGCATTCCACAATTGATTTCTTCAGATCGTGGAAGCATCTTCACTTCTAAGTTGTGGGACTCCTTCCAGAAGGCCATGGGCACCAACATTCGCTTCAGCACAACTTTCCATCCTCAAACTAGTGGCCAAGTCGAGCGAGTAAATCAAATTCTTGAAGATATGCTCAGGGATTGTGTCATTTCCTTTGGCATGAAATGGGAAGATTGTCTTCCATATGCCGAGTTCTCCTACAACAACAGCTTCCAAGCGAGTTCGGGCAAGGCCCCATTCGAAATTCTCTATGGCAGAAAGTGCCGTACTCCTCTCAATTGGTCAGAGACTGGTAAACGCCAACTTCTTGGCAATGACTTAATCACAGAGGCTGAAGAAATGTGTAAAGTCATCCGTGAAAATCTCAAAGCTGCGCAATCGCGCCAGAAGAGTTACTATGATAGTAAGCACCGTGATTTGGCTTTCGAGATCGGAGACCATGTCTACCTCCGCGTCTCTCCAATGAAAGGCGCTCGTCGTTTCGGTATCAAAGGGAAGCTTGCCCCTAGATACGTGGGTCCTTTCAAGATCATTGGCAAAAGAGGCGACCTCGCCTATCAACTTGAGCTTCCTTCCAACTTCGCGAACGTGCACGATGTGTTCCACGTGTCACAGCTTCGCAAGTGCTTCAAGACTCCTGAGCGCAGCATCAACTTCGAAGAGATTGACCTCCAAGAAGATCTGTCTTATCATGAGCACCCCATTGCTATTCTTGAAGAAACTGAGCGCAAGACTCGCAACAAGTCAATCAAATTCCTGAAAGTGAAGTGGTCGCACCATTCCGACCGAGAAGCCACCTGGGAACGCGAGGACCACCTTCATTCCGAATATCCGGAGTTCTTTCAGTCCTAGATCTCGGGACGAGATCCTCTCGTAGTGGTGGAGTGTTGTAACACCCCGGATGTAACTTTCCCTTTTTGTAACTCCAACTCTTGCCATTTTCGGCTATGTGTTATGATATTCCCTTCGTGGTCGGGTTTTGTTTTTAGTTTTGCATTTTGTTCATGTCATGCATCTCATATCATGTCATCATGTGCATCTCATTTGCATACGTGTTCGTCTCATGCATCCGAGCATTTTCCCCGTTGTCCGTTTTGCAATCCGGCACTCCCACCTCCTCCGGCGCACCCCTCTTGTTTCTTTTCGTGAGCGGGTGTTGAACGTTCTCGGAATGGACCGAGTCTTGCCAAGTGGCCTTGGTATACCACCGGTAGACCACCTGTCAAGTTTCGTTCCATTTGGAGGTCGTTTGGTACTCCAACGGTTAACCGGGTAACCGTAAAGTCCTTTTGTGTGTTGCAGAAAAACCCCCCTCCAAACAGCCCAAAACCCCTCTAAGTCAATTCCATGCTCTAGGACGTTCGACCATGATCGTGTGGGCGAAAACCGTGCTCCATTTGGAGTCTCCTAGCTCCCTCTACCTATAAAATACCTCCCCCCTCCGAAATTCCGGATCAATTCCACCACTAACCCTAGATCAAATCAACCCGCCGCCACCGGACGCGTCCACCGCCACCGGACACTTCAGCCGCCGCCGCCGCAGCCAGTCCTCGCGTGCCACGTGGCAGCGCCACCGCTCGCCGACCGCAGCCCGCCGAGGCCCGGG